>NC_041706.1:1895038-1960038 GCF_900097015.1 Plasmodium sp. gorilla clade G2
ATATATATATATATATATGTATGTATTATTTGTTATATTCTTTTTATATTATTTTGTAAAGAATGTAATAAAAGGATGATGGGTTTATATATATATATAAAATATATATTATGTAAATTTAAAATTTTTAATAATAAGTCGGGAAAAAAAGGACAAAAAAAAAAAAAAAAAAAACATATATATTATATATATATAACTTTAAAAATGGATATATTTTTTTTCAAATCAATCATACTTTCTCAAAAGAATTTAATTATAATGGTTATATGAATAAATGAAAAATGTATAAAATTTTATTTAAAAATATATTAATAATAATATAAATATATAAATAATATATATAGTATATATAATAAAAACCATATGCTTCTTTTTTATTAAACTTAAAATTTTTCCTTTTTTTTTTTTTTTTAAATATAAATTCTTTTGTCATTTATTTTTGTAAACAAAAAAGAAAAGAATTTTATTTAAATAAATCTCAACGCTTTTTTTTTTTTTTTTTTATTTTTTTTTTTTTTCTGCACTTGAAAAAATAAGTAGAAAAAAAATATATATATATATATATATATATAAAATATAAATATATTATATATATATATATATATATATATATAATATATGAACAAAAAATATGTATTTATTTTAAGGAAAAAAGAAAATAAAGAATGCATTTCTTTTTATTCTATTTTTAATATTTTAGCCAAATTATAATAATTTGAAAGGATTTTATTTTTTTATATTTTTATTTTTTTAATTTTTTTTAAGGTGGAAATATTTTAAAAAAACATATAATTTTTTAAAATGTTAAATTATATTAAATAATAACATATATATTTTATATGTATTTCTTAAAAATTTTGATAATATATTAATAATTTTAAATGTAGAATTAAAAAAATAATATATAATATTATAAATAGAATATTAAATGAGTGAAATAAAATATTAATATATATATTTAAATTCTTACATTTTTTCAAAAAATATAAATTATATATTATATAAATGATAATATATATATATATATATATATTTATTTATAGTGCCATGTCGTTTTAAGGCTTTGTAATTTTTTATGTTTTATTATATATAGTTCTATATTCGAGTTCCCTTTATTATATATGATAAATAAAAAAATCTAAGTATTTTCATTTATATATATGTTGTATATATAATGAGCAGTGTTATAAATTATGATAAATTTAATAAAATAGACATAAGTTCATCAGATGATGAGAATAAGAAAAGGTTACATCCACAGTTAAGAAAGTTAGATAACAAGGATAAAGTTGTTATAGGACCTGATGGATTAACAATTTTAAAGAATCATAAAAAGGATGAAAAAATAAAACATGATAAATATAATAACACTTCAAAAAATGTAGAAGAAATAAAAGATAAGAACGATGAACATGAGAACATATATAAAGAAAGTAATAATGCTTTAAATAAAAATAATAATATACATTTTGAAAATATTAATAATAATATTCCTAATGATAAGTTAATAAATAATAATAAAAAGTTTAAAGATATGTTTATAAATGGGGCTGTAATTCCTTTTGAGTATATCTGGAATCAGTCTATAGATTATATTAATGCTTTTATATGTTTACCATTAAATTGTAAAGCTAAAAATTTAATTGTAGATATAAAAGAAGATAAATTAATTGTTAAAAGAAAGAACTACCAAAGTTATATTAATAATAATAATAATATTAATAATAATAATAATATTAATAATAATAATAATAATAATAATAATAATAATAATAATATTAATAATAATAATAATATTAATAATAATAGTGTATGTAGTCAACATAACACTCAAGTCAATTCTTTTCATAACAATATTGAAATTTTAATTAATAAAGAATTCCCTTTCAAAATTAATAATGATGAAGATACACAAATATGGGAAATAAAAAATATGCAAATTAATTGGTTCACACTTTTTAATTTATCTAATGAAATAAATAATCAGAATGTAGAATATACATTTGAAGATTATAATAAGTTAGACAAACAAGAAACTTTTTTATATATTTCTTTAAAAAAAATAAATGAAATTGAAAATGCATATATATGGTGGTCTACATTATTTACAAATGAACATCCAATAAAAATTGAAAATCTTCCTTCTAGAAGTTCAATAAATAAATCAAAAAAAGGAATGCATTCTTTTAAGGCTGCTTGGGATGAAGCACATGAAATTTTTAAGAAAAATATATCCATGAAACAACTACCATTTGGTATAGATTCTTCATAATAAAAATAAAAAAATAAAAAATATACTAACATATATATTATATATATATATTAATTTATTTATATTTTATTCCATTTTAATACTATTTTTTATTTTTAAAAAAATATGTTTCCTTTTTTTATTTTATTTTATTTTATTTTTTTTGTAATATTTCTATTTAATTATTAGAGACATTCAAAACATGATTTTTTTTTTAAGTTAAAATGAAGTTATATAAATTAAAAGAAGTAATAATATATATATATATATATATATATATATATATATATATATTTATTTATATATGTGAGACAGGCATTCATTATTTCACATATATATTATACATATAATGTTTACTATATATTTATATCTAAATAAAGATATATGGAGTCTCTTAAGAGCATCCAATAAGAATCAGTAATGGTGCATAATATTATTTTATCAATAGCATTAAAATTATCTTTTATTTTCATGAATTGATAAATTCCTTCTAAACATGAAATGACAACATCATGTTTCTTAAATAAACTAATACCACTACCCAGTAAAGGAAATACAATATTTTTAAAATTATTTTCTTTTGCTATTAGTAATACATTTTCATAACAATTTTTTAACTTTTCGGTTTGATTATAATATGGTTCAACAACATGTATAATATTTTTATATGAACTATTATATCCTTTTGTTAATATAATACTTTTTCCTTTATTCTCCTCTTTTGTATTTTTCATATCGTTAAATAATTCTTCGCCACAAGTTTTTAAAAAATTACCTGAACAGTCATAACCATTTCCTTCTTTCATTAATTCAAAAACTTTATTTGTTCCATTGACCACCGCATCACCTTTTAAATATGACAGATCTTTAATAAAAAAAAAAAAAAAAAAAATATGTATATATATATATATATATATATATATATATATATATATATATAATATATGTGTATATTCATAAATTAGTATATTCAATAGTTAAGTAAAATTATCCATATGAAATATGTATTATATATATATATATTTATATGTATACATGTCTGTAATATATATAATTTTATTATATTTTTTTCTTTATTTTTATATATACCTCCAAAGTGAAGAACTATTTTATTCAAAATATTAAACTGGTTTTCATTTTTTTTGAAAACAGGAAGATAATTAACGTCGATTATTTTATGAACATTTTTTATAGTTGGATAACTTTGTAAAACATCATGATTCTTCTCATGTAATAATAACTCTATATCTTCTATACTATGCTTTTCATGATTTTTTATTTTATTTTTAGCTATCAGTTTTCCAATATTTACTTTTTTACTTGTTTTATAATTACGTGTAGTAATTTTATTTAATGCAATATAAAATCTATCATGTTTAAAAAATTTATTAAAAAGCATTTTTCATTTCTTATAAATTACATTTTTTTTTTTTTTTTTTTATATAAATATTATACATAAATATTTTTATATTAAGGAAATTAATAAGTTCAAACAAGTTTCACATTATACTATGAATAAATAATAATCCATAAACAAAAAATTCAAATGAAATTAAAAAAAAAAATAAAAAAAATAATATAGTATCATCATATAAAAATATATTGATCCATATATTATATATATATATATATATATATATTTATATATATTCTAAAATATATGTGCAAAAAAGAAAAAAATATTATATGTATAATATAATATAGTTATATATATTAGATAATTAAAAAGATACATTATTTTAAGAAATAATTGAACAAGGCATATTATTCAAAAGGTGTGAAGCAATATCATAAAAAATAAAATGTAATAATATATATATATATATATATATATATATCATTTAAATGTTTTACCCTATCTAATTTATTCTCCTCTTATTTATTCACATTTTACATTTTTAATAAACATAATTTATTAGAACGAATTATATAATAAATTATATTATAATAATGATGTAGTACTATTTTATGTTCTCTATATAAGGTTATAAATAAAGATATTGTGGCTATATTACATACTCTAATCTTTTAATAAATATTAAAAAAAAAATATATTTCTTTTTATAAATATGAATAAGTATATATTTTAATGGAAAAAAAAAAAAAAAACATTAAGACGTAATATTATTTATCTAATTAAATAATGTATAATAAAAAAAAAAAAAAATTATGATTTAAGTCTTTTTAAAAATGCTTCCCATGAATTCGACAAAAAGGAACACCTTTTATGGTGTACATAATCCAACATTATATCTGCCCTAAAAATTAAAGAAATATAATATATTTAGAGTAAAATATATGAAACTATTATATATATATATATATATATATATATATATATATATATATATATATATTTACCATTCTTTTCTTCTGCTAGTGGTACATATAAACCATGAGACAGTTGATATACCAATAAAATACAAACTCATAGTTAAACTTCTTCCTGTAAAATACAAGAGAGTATTTTTAAAACATAATCAAAAATATATATTAATTATTATATATAAATAAATATACATATATATATATATATATATATATATATATATATATATACATTTTTATTTAGATCATACTTAATTTGTTCATTTTAGAAGATTCATTTGCTACAGTATCTAATTTTTCCATTATAAAAAATTCTTTTTATATTATGTAAATTTTATGGGATAAATAAAAGAAAAAAAAAAAAAAAAAATGTATTTCTGATATTCAACTATATTCTTATTTAATAATTTTTAAACATATTCTTTTTATTTACTAATACATTTTTATTTAATATATAATATTTCTATAATGTGTACCCATTTTTTTGATGGAATGATTAATTTATATTTATTCAAAAATATAAAATTTTGAATTTATATTTTGTGTCGTTAAAATATTAAAAATATAATTAAATATTAAAATGGTAGTCATTAAAATACATAATATATTTAAGCCTTCTATGAAACACGGCATAATTTATTGGCGTATATATATATATATAAATATACTTTCTTTCTATCAATTTTAAAATGCTTTAATTTATTATTTATTTTATTTTATTTATTATTTTTTTTTTTTTTGTATGTACATATAAAATGGAAAGAAGATAACTTGTATACAATTCCTATTAATGTTTAAATATTTTATTGTTTTGTATTAAATAGCAGTAATATTTATGATATAAAATCAAAATTAGATTTAAGATAAAAAATAAAAAAGAAAAAAAAGGATAAATTATACATATATATTTAATATATACATATTATAGATAATAAAAAATGAGGTAAAAAATAACTTATAACAAATTACTATTAATGTTCAAATGAAAGTAAAAAAAGGTATGTGTTATATATATATATATATATATATATATATATCATATTGCACATAAAGAAAATGTAAAATTATGAGGAAAATACACCAAAAAAATAAAGCACATAAAATATATATATATATATATATATATATATATATATATATATATATATTCATTTATGTATAACCATTTTAATATCATCAATCATCAAAGCTTGCAATATTTTAAATAATAAAATGTGTTAAAAAAAAAAAAAAAAACCTTAGAGATACTATAGTATTCATTTCTATATGTTTGGTACATAATGTTTATGTGTAAATCTTAATATATATTTTGATATTATTGTAATAGAGCTTTTTCTTGCTGTTCTAATTTTTGTATATCTTGTTTATCCTTATCTAATTGTCCAAGTGCATTCAATTCCTCATCTACATTTATTTTATTTTCCTGAGAATATTCTTCAATTTTATCTTCGAAACTGTTATATAATCTATTTATAATTGGTTGTGCTATATCCTTTGATTGTTGATCTAATTTCTGAGTAGCTTCTAATGTTTTCTGTTTCCATTTGTTTAAATTCTTTCTTATAAATTGAACAGCTAATGGAATGACTAAGCTTTTTAGAAGTATGCTAAAGAAATGTCTAAGTTTTCCTTTATGTTTGTGATATAAACTAAGAAGCTTTTCCTTTGCCTTTGATCCAAGTTTCTTTAATTTTTGTCCAAATTTACTATTTTTAAATTTGTCCTTTAATTTTCTAATAAATTCAGTTTGTATAAGTGCAAGATTTTTACCCTCATATGCGCTTGCATCAAAAATATCAGCATCATCCTACAAAGAAAAAAAAATAAAATAAAATAAAATAAAATACACAACACAATTGAATTAAAGCAAATATATGTATCTATTGCATAAGTGAAATATTAATATATGTATAAACATAAGTATCATTCTGGAACCTCTAATAGAATCATGAATTTTTCCAAGTCTTTGCTATTTGATAAGTCATCTTCTAATTTGTTAACAACTTTTGTAGATACAATATCTATAAATGAGTTTAAATGACTATGCCATAATTCACCAACTTTATTGGAAAGCGTGTCTCCAACTGAAAAAAAAAAAAAAAAAGAAAAAATATAAATATAAATAAATAAATAAATATATATATATATATATATATGTTACATTTATATACAATATAGTTTTACATATTGTAAATATATATATTAATATATATACACATTTATATATAACATAATGCAGTTAATATTACTTTCAATATAATTTAAGGGAGCATTATTTACAGAATGAAGTTGTATAGAACTTATAGGAAGAACTATTGCTATCAAGAGGGCAATACAATACGTAAATTTATTCATTTTGTTCTATTTAAGTAGTACATACACACACATATATACGAAATGAAATCTTCAGTTGAAAAGTTAAACTTTTATATATTTGAAGAACAAAAATTCACAAAATGTTTCTTATTTTATCAGTGTGTAAAAATCATGAAAAATAATGATTCAATAAAATGTATAAAAATAAGCAAATATATAAATATTATTAAAAAAAAAAAATAATAATAAAATAAATGTTCGAAGAAGTAATTAAACAAATTGGAAATATATATAAAAAAAAATAATAATAATAATAAAATAAAACATGTTAATAACCATTTGATATCAAAGTTTTCAAAAGCAAGCTAAAAAAATGTGTGAAAATGAAAAAGGAAAAAAAAAGACATTTTCAATATTTAAAGAATAATCAAAAAAAAAAAAAAAAAAAAAAAAAAATGAACACTTAAGAATAAAATAACTGTAAATTTGAGCTATTTATGCGTCATTTTTTTTTTTTTTTTTTTTTTTTTTTAAACTATTGTATTTATATGTAGTTATATTAATTAATAATTAATAGTCATATATGAACATTCAGATTTTTTTTCATTTCATGTACATATATTGAGCTTAAAAAAGAAAATAATATATGAACATGTTAATAATAAAGCATGTAGCTAGCTATTTTGTAGAAACAATGTTAAATAATACAAGAACATTATATTTGAATGAATATATAAAATAGTACAATATTACATAAAATTAAGAAGAAAGAAAAAAAAAAAAAAAAAAAAAAAAAAAACCTGAATGTTTTCAATTAGTTAATTAAAGTATGAATATGTTTTATTTTTATTTTGTGCATGTCATATTTAATCATAATATTTATAATAAGACTATTGTTTAAAATGATCAAGATATGACATACACACAAAGATGATGTGTATAGGTAACTGTCTACATACAGACATTCGAATAAAAATAATATATATATTATATATATAGGTACACATATTTATACATAATATTATAGACTTTATTTATTTATTTATTTATTTATTTTTTTTTTTTCATAAAAATATTACTTCATTATGAAAAATGCTCATCAAGTTAAATATTATGTTCTTTTATATTAATTATTTGTTCTGTCATTACAATAATGTCATAAAATTACATGCATTGCTAATGACAAAAATAAAATTATCATTTATTTATTATTTTTTTTTTTTTTTTTGAAATTTTTTATTTTGTATGTATTATAGTATGAGATAAAAGTTATATTAAGCAATAAGGTTACACATTAAAAAAAAGAAAAAAATAGTATAATATATATAAATATATATATAATATTATTCTCCTTTTTTTAATTAAATAATTAAAGCATATTCCGTGTCTTTTATTCAAATATAAATACGAAAAAAATAATAACAAAACAAAAAAAAAAAAAAATTTCTATTGCTTTTTTTTTTTTTTTTTTTTTCTCCTGAATTCTCATATAAAATAGTCTATGTGATTAATAAATTTCTTTTTCGATATACACATTGTTTGTGTCTAAAATGATGAAATTGGACAAATTTGGATGTATACGTAAAATGGTTACATAAAAATATTAAGGAGTATTATTATTATTATTATATAAGGGTTAATACTAAATTCACGAATAAATTAGTATTATTAGCAAATGAAAATATATATTATTACTTTTCTATATACTTTTTTTTTTTTTTTTTTTTTGTTCTACTTTTTTAGTTAATATGTATATATATATATAAATGTGACATAATATATTAATATATATATATAACAAAGATAATGTCTAATTATATTTAACTTGAATTTGAAATTTTTTATTTTAATTCTTGATAAATAACTCTTTTTTCATCACACTTAGAAAATTGTTCCATAATATAAATTTAATTATTCTTTATTTATAATATATGAATCAGAAGTAAATGTATGTTTTTATTATTTTTATTTTTAATATACAATTAGTTTAGAATACAAAATATAATATGGTATATTTAATAATATTCCCCTTATAAAAAAAATATTCATAAATATGTAAAAAAATATAAAAAAATTTGTATATTTTTAATTCTTCATACGTAAATATCACATTAAGCATAAAAAAAAGAATAATAATAAATAAAATAATATATATAAAAATGTTATTTTTTTATTTTATTTTATTTAATTTAATTTTATTTTTTTATTATTTTAATATTTCTCATTTTGTGCACTGAAAAATATAATATATATATATATATAATTATATATATAATAATATATACAGGTTTGAATTAAAAAATATATATTAAAATTCTTTGAAAATAAAAATTTTTAGTTTAATATACTTCCCTTTCTAATTATAATGAAAGAAAGAAAATTTTTTTTTTTCTTCGTTATATTTTTTTTTGTAAAGATTGTTCTTACTACATACATATTATATATATAATTTAATAATATTACAGTGTGTGCATTTTATTGATAAATCGTCTGAAAATAATATGAAAGAAGAAAAAAAAAAAATAATAATAATAATATAATATAAACATTAATAAAATAATATATATATATATTAGAGAAAACAGTGTTATTTTTTATTTTATTTTTTTTTCTTTATATATATATATATATATTTATATATTTTTCTTTTATCACATATAATTTTGCTTTTATGTATTTAAATATATTTTACATATTTTTCTTGTAATATTACATTTTAAACTCTTAAAAAATATTTTAAATGTAAATATTTTTGTTTGGTTTCTTTTTTTGATTCTTATACTTTCCATTGTTAAGGTGTTATAAGAAGAAATAAATATTTTATGTAAAGATAATCGAAATTTGGATTGTAAAAATGCCTACAATAGGACAGAATAAATATAGAGCTAATACAAGCGCGTATCTAGATGGTATACACACACACACATACATACATAAATACATACATACGTACACATTTGTATATATATGTATATATAAGACTAAGCTATTGCTTATATAATTACATGAAATAAATAAATAATATAATATAATTACAATATATAAGACATGATAATTTTGGGAGATATAGGAAATATTTCCATCATTAAAAATTGATTTTGTTTTTTCTATAAACAACCCCTTGATAATATACATGATATAATTTTTTTTTTTTTTTTTTTTTACAGATTCACGAAGTTTCAAAAGAAAATCAATTGATGAACAGGAGGATTATAACATTGTTGATGATTTCTTATATCTAAATAAAGAAAATAAAAATATATCAAATGATCAACATGACAATTTATATATGAAAGAAGAATTAGGATTAGCACATACAAGTGCTATGGGGATGAATATAATTAATAAGTGTATCACAGACGATAAAAAATTTAAAGAATCATATAATATTAAAAATTATGAACACCACGTACATGAGAATGATTATAAATTGGAGTCTCCATTAAATGAGATTGTAAGTATAATATGTAAATATTGATATATATATATATATATATATATATATATATATATATATATATATATTTACATGTTCATATATTTTCCCCCTTTTGTAGCAAAAATATCAACTCACATTACTAAGAAAAAGTAATCCCTCATATCCTAAACCATCAAAAAGTGAAGATAATAATAGCAATGTAAATAAAGACTGTAGGAAGAAATCTCATGAGAAAGAAGAAAAATATGAAGTGCCATATGAAAAATATAATATGAATTTGTCAACCAAAAGTAATGTAAAAGAAATAAGGTATTTACAAGGAATAAAACAAATGGGCGATGTTAAATCGGATAAAGATTTTAAAAATATGATGGATTTAAAAAATTATAAAGATCTACAAATGCATAAAGTACAACCGAATTATATAAATATAGCAGATAATAAAAAAATAACTGTTAATAAAAATATAGCAATTAATAATAATATACCAAATAATTATAACATATCAATAAATAAAAACTTACCTATGCATAAAAATATATTAACATATAAAGAAAACAATATAACAAAAGACCAAGTGTTAATTAACCCTAGAAGGAATGATCAAATATTATATAATAAAAATTATTTATCAAATATAAAAGGAGTACAGGAGGAAAAAATAGAAAAGTCAAAATATGTAAATACAAATAATAGCTCGGTAGCAAGCTCAAATGTTATGAATGACTATAGACAGGAAGGTATGGTAGAAATAAGGTTGAAAGATAAAAAATATGATGAAAGGTTAATATCTGATGGTTATGAAAAAAAAAAAATGTACTACATAAAACATAATGATACAAAGGATAGAAAACAAAACGAGGAACAACCACCCAACATTAATGACAATAAAATATATAAGTATGGTGACAGAAAAATATATTCTGATACAGATAAAAAGGAAAATATTATCAAATTAAATGATAAGTATTTAAATGATATGAATGTGGAGAAAGGGAATTATTATAAGAGTGAAGAAAGTATGTATGATAATTATGTTATAGTAAAAAGTAATTCTAATATATATAATAAAAAGAAAGAAAATAATAACAACAATAATAATGATAATAATGATAATAATGATAATAATAATGATTATTATGTGAGATCTCGAAATAAAGATACAATGATTGACGATAAGTTAAAAATGGGGCCAAATATTGTAAATGATAAATATAAATTATATAAGAGAGCAGATTATGAAGAAAATAGAAAAAAAATGAATAATGAAGAAATGAGAGATGCACAAATTGTTGAGAATGTGAATGAACATGGAATATATGAAAATGTTAAAAATTTAAAGGATGATGAAGTGGATGAAAATTATAATAATTTTAGTAGCCATAGATATGATAAAGGAAAATATGTAATAGAAAATGATAAGGAGAATACAAAAAGTAATATTAATAAAGGAAGTAGAAATTGTAATGATAATAAATATAAAGGTATGCACAAAATGAATGATAATAATAATAATAATAATAATAATAATTATGGTGATAATAATGTTTATAATGATTCTTATAATAATTCTTATAATAATTCTTATAATAATTCTTATAATGATTATTATGATAATTATCATAAGTGTGATGATACCAATAATAAACAGCAAATTAACAAATTCAATAGAAAAGAAGAAACTACTATAATTAATGTGTGTTCTGAAAAAAAGGCTTATGACGAATCTCTCAAAAATAAAAATATGACTCATAAATATGATGAACAAGATGAACATAACAAATGTGTTAAAAATGTGAATAAAAAAAAATATTGTTCAAATATTAATGTACAGGGAAAAAATGGTTCAGAAAAGGTTGGAGGATATCGTTCATCTAATAATAATAATAATAATAATAATAATACTAGTGTGTCTAATAAAAATCTGAACATTAGTAGAAAAAGCTTAAATGTTAGTTCTAAAATAAAAAATGATAAAAGTATTACATATATATCGTTTGATGAAATTACAAATTTTGATTTTGAAATGAATAATGATTATATGAATGATATAATATCGGAATTATTAGGAATTACAAAAGATCATGAATGGACAAAACAAATAGATAATTTAATTAACTTGAGAAGAATTTTAAAATTTCATCATAAATTATTTTTTGAAAATCATTCAAAAGAATTAAGAAAAATTTCAAGATGTATTATCGAATTATTAAATAGTCCTAGATCAAGTGTATCTAAAAATTCTTTATTATGTTTATCTGAATTTTATTCAATAGGTAAAAAAAGAATGGATAATACATTGGATGATGTAATATTACCCTGTTTGAAAAAGGCTTATCAGACATCTATTGATTTTTTGAGTAGTGCCGCAAATAATACTTTATTATCTATTTGTAATTCCTGTAGTGAGAGCAAACTCATTTTACATTTTATAAAAATTATGACATCGTAAGGACAAATAGAACAAAAAAAATAAAATATATATGTAAATAATATATATATATATATATATATATATATATATATGTATATGTTTTATTATTACAGTGATAATTGATCCACTTTTTATTTTATTTTATTTTATTTTATTTTTTTATAGAAAACAGAAGACATATAACTTGATTTGTCTGAAATGCCTAATTGCCGTCATAATTAAATTTGAGGATAACATAATAAAATTTAAGGAAATAAATAAATTGATAGAAGCCATACTAGAGGTAAGTGTATACAAGAAAGTGATAACAATATATAATAATATGCTTATATATTTAATATATTACTTTTTTTTTAACATTATTTTATTTTTCTTAGTGTACATCCGTTGGAAGCGCAGAAATAAAATGCACAGCAAGGGTTGCCTTAGTTGTGTTGGATAAGTGAGTTAAAAAAAAAAAAAAAAAAAATAAAAATAATATTAAAATGGGAAAAGACACACACACACATATATATATATATATATATATATATACATACATTTATGTTTATTATTTATTTATTTTTATAGTATATATCCTATAAAAAAGTTATGTGGTAAATTATACATGACATCAGAAAAAATAAAAAAGGTAAAACAAAATATTTTCTTTTTTCATAATTAGTGTGACATATATTTATTCATTTTAATTTTATCTTTTTTTAAATACATATTATTTTATTATATTATTAACAGATTGAAAATTTAACAGATAGGACATCAGAAAATGAAATCGACCTTGTTTTGGGAAAAATTAAATTTAATTAAAATTGGATTTCTTTGTATTTATCTTATTATTTATTTGTATTACTATTTCTTTTTTTTTTTTTATATATGTTGATTATTTGGCACATATATATATATAAATATATATATATATATATATATATATATATATATGTATATTTTATATTTGATGAATTATTTATTTTTTTTTATGTAACATCCTTTTTGGTTTTTTTTTTTTTTTTTTTTTTTTTTAAATTTGTTTTATTTTATTCAATTATATATAAATATATATATATATATATTTTTTTTTGTATTTATATACAAATTCAATTAAATTGAATGTTTTTTTTTTTTTATATTTTAAATTAGTCTTCCTAGTATATTAACTATATATATATATATATGTTTTATTTCTTTTAATATGAAATGTGCATATATATATGGCTGAAATATTTTTCAAATATGTTATTCCTTATAAACATACTTATTATTTGAATTACTTTCAGATTTTTATGTTAATTATTCTATTTTTCTTTTTTTAAATATCTATATAACAATTTCGCGTAATAGAATAATTGATATATTTGGCTATTTTTCCAAAAAAAAAAAAAATAAAATTGAACTATATATTTTTAAGGAAAAATTTTGTATTCTACATGTTTTACATTTTTATTGGGACCTTTAAAATTAACATATTATAATATATCATTTGTATATATAAAACAATATTGTGGATAGTATGTGAGGAAAAGCATATGAATTAATGATAAATAAAGAAATACTACATATATATAAATATATATATTTTATATGTGTATATATTTTTTCTGTCTGTTGTGTTAACGTATACATTCAAAAAATATACTATAATTTATTTTTTATAGTTTTTAAATGTGCATATTATATTAATTTTTTTTTTAGAATTAATGAAAATAAAAGGATAAAATGGAAAATTGCATATCAAGTTGGTCATATAAAAATAATATATATATATTACATATCTTCTGTGCAAAAAAAAAAAAAAACAAAAAAAGGAAAATTATATAAAATACGAGAAATAAATAAATAAATATATACATATATATATATATATAGTACATATTTATATATGTAAAATATCTTGTGCATATATAAAAATTCTTTTGTGAAAAAAAAAAAAAAAAGAAAAAGGATAATAGGAATAAATCAAGGAGCACCCAAAATGCATAACATATATTTACTACATAAAAAAAAAAAAAAAAAGAAAGATAATTATTTGAGACTTCTAAATATATAATATATATATATATTATATGTATAAATAAATTTATTACTTTTATGTTTAATTTTTTTTGGTTCTTTACTTATTTGCATAAAAAAAATAATAGGAAATATATTGCGTAATTGTAAGAATAAATCTGCATTACAACCTTTTCTGTGCATATAAGTAAAAAAAAATTTTATTTTAAAGGTATATAAAATATATAGGTTATATATATATATATATATAATTATATATTTTTTTCATTTTTCGGAATGTACATAAAAAATGCAAAAAAAATAATAATGAGAAAAATATCAAATTAAAGAATAAAATAAAAATATATATATATGAATATATAAATGTAGCAACAAATATTATATATATTATTATATGGTTGTATATATATATATATATATATGTATATATTTATATATGTGCATATTCATTTTATTATTTTATATTTTATTTATTTATTTATTTTTTTTTTTTTTTTTTTGTCTATATTTAAATATATTTATTATATAATTATTTTAAAGTTACAAAAAAAAAAATAAAATATTAAAATAATAATATAATTTTAATATAAGTTAAAAATTAAACTTGAATATATATAATTCTTTCTCCTTTACATTTTTTTTTTTTACATATAATAAATTATTTGTTTTATTTTAACTTAATTTTTTCCCTTTTATTAAACTGGTAATTATAAAATAATAAAAAATATATATATATTATATAAGATATTAATAAAATAGTACTATATTATAGTTTGTATAAAAACAAAGTTACATTATATATATATATATATATATATATATATTAATTTATATATATTATTTTATTTCCTTTAACTTTTAAAATATATAGAAAATTTTCAAAATGGTTGCCAAAAAAAAAGACGTTAAAGTTACTCTTAAAAAGAAACCCATGAAGAGCACTGGAAAATTAGCCAAAATTAAGTCTGCAAAAGTTAAGGGAGGTGTATCAAATAAACAAAAGTTGAAGTCAAAAAAATTGTAAGAATAAAAAATATAATTAAGGATACAAAAATAAATAATAAAATAACATGACACTATATTTTGTCTACACACATATATATATATATATATATATACATATATTTATATATTTTTTTTTTTTTTTTTTTTTTTTTTTTGTGCAGAATTAACAAGAAAGCTAAAGTAGTTAAAACCAAAAAAGAATTACCAAGCAAAAAAAAAATGATGAAAAAAGCCCTCACAAAAAAAACCATCAAAAAGAAAAAATGAACTATTATAATAATAAAATGTGATTTCTAGATATCCCTTTTTTTTTTTTTTTTTTTTTTTTTTTTTCTTAAATTATATTACAACATGTTCATATATATATATAAATATATATGTAATATTTATTTTAAAAAGGTGATATATACATCAATGTCATAACTTAAAGAAATCACTTCTATAACAAATATTATGTATAAATAACATTAAAGCTTTTAAATATATATATATATATATATATATTATTAAATAAAATAAATAATTCTCAAATTAATATTTTTCATTATTATATATATTTTTTACACTTCACGTTTAACAATTTTATTTTAAAAAAAATTTTTTTTTTTTTTTTTTTTTTTGTTAATCATATGAACACACACATATATATACATATATATATGTTTATATGTATATGTGTCTATGTATATATGTTCTTTATGATTATATCTAATATACATTTTATGATGACCACATTTTGAGAAAACACCAAAACAAGACTACTGAGAGAATATAAACATCAATCAATGCTTTCTTTTTTTTATTTATTTTATTTTTAATATTTTCTGTATATGTAAATTTTAAAATATAGAACTTATTAAAAATAAATAGAAAGAATAAAAGTTTATACATTTGTTATACATAAAAAAAATATATATATATATATATATATGTGGATAATTTTAATTTACAAAATAAGCTTGTAATATGTTGCAACAGATATAAAATTAATAATAATTGGTTTTAAAAATTGAATTATTTAAATCTTTTTTTTTTTTTTTTTTTTTTTTTTTTTCCTTTTTGTTATAGTCTTAAAAACATTTATATGAAAATATCATAATGTTAGTTAATCTTTTTAAACATAAATAAAAAGAATATTATAAATACAAATAAATATATTGTATTTAAAAAAAAGGGAAAAAGAAGAAATTATTTGAATTTATTGCGGTTACAAAATTATACATTTATTTTATTATATTTAAATGTATATATAAATATATATATTATATATATATTATGTATTCTTCTTTTTTTTTTTTTTTTTTTTTTGTTATATTTTTTAATATTATTCATTTTTATATTTGAATGGAACAGATTCTTTCAATTTTCAAATGATAATACAAAGAAATAATAGATGAAGGTATTTTTTATAATTTTATTTATATTCTATAAAAAAAAGGGTTCATTAAATAATTATATTTAAATAAATAAATTCATACTTAAAAAGATAAGTGGGAAATAAAAATGGTATTTATATTATATATATAAAATAAAATAAATTTATAATTTTTTTTTTTTCTTTTTTTTTTATATTATATTTTGGTTACGTATTTATTTATATATTATTTTATGGCATTATATTATAATTGAATTTTTTATAAAACATATTATATATATATATATATATTGTAAATATGTAAATATATATGCTATGCCTATAATAATATTATTTATATATATAATATATTATATATTTTATTATATTATTTATTTATATGACATATATATTTTATTATATATATATAAAATATTATTACCTATTTTTATATTTCTATTTAAATTTTTAATATTATATTTTTTTTTTTTCCAAAATATATAAAATAAAAGAATATTATTTCTGTTGGATGTTCAAAAGAACAAATAAAAAAATAAAAAAAATAAAAAAAATTAAAATTAAAATTAAAATACTATATTGTTATATATATATATATATATATATATATATATATATATATATATAATTTAATACATAAATAATACGTATCTTTTTTTATAAATATTAAATATATATATATATTATGATTATATAATATTTATTTTATTTTTCTTCACAATATAAATGAAGCATTTAAAATTTTTTATAGTTGTATATTTTGATGAAGAAATAGTAAAATAATTGTACCTTTTTTTTGTTCTTTATTCTGTTTCTTTTTTTTTTTTCATTTTATAAAATATATATATAACCATATTATTATATAGAAGGAATAAAATATTTCAATGAAAGTAAGGAAAAAATAAAAAATAATATTACATGTAAAATGTAATAATTATGGTGTTTTTTTTTTTTTTTTTTTTTTTCTTTTTTTCATTATTATTTTGCAAAAATGATTATATAATAGTTCTACATATAAATAAAAATATATACATATATATATATATATTTATTTATTTATTATTATTTTAATTTTAGTGAATCAGGTGGTATGTAAGAATTGTTTAAGTTCTGATGTAGAAACAAATGAAGGGCAGGGAGAAGTTATATGTCTAAGATGTGGATCAGTATTAGAAGAAAATAAAATTGTTGAATCGTTGGAATTTGTTGAAAATAATAATGGAGCCATTTCTATGGTAAAAAAAAAAAAAAAAAAAAAAAAAAAAAAAAAAAAAAAAAAAAAATATACATTATATATATATATATATATATATATATTTATATATTTATTTATTCTTTATTTTTATATTATTATAGGTTGGACAATTTATCCCGTCTAGTGGTAATAAATCATTCATTTTATCGTGGGGTATTAGAGAAAGCAGAGAAATATCATTACAAAAAGGATATGTAAATATTCAAAAGATTGCTGATCATTTACATTTATCTAGCCAACACATTGAAGCTGCACAGAGAATTTATTTAATGGCTTTACAAAGAAATTTTACTATGGGTCGTAATAATTCATATGTTGCTGCTTCTTGTTTATATACCATATGTAGAAGAGAAAAATCACCTATTATGTTAATAGATTTTAGTGATATATTACAAACACCTGTAAAACCATTAGGAAAAACATTTTTAAAATTATTAAGATTACTACATATTAATGTTCCAAATATAGATCCATCATTATTTTTAGAAAGATTTGCTCATAAATTAAACTTAAAAAATGATATTTATAAAGTTACATATACAGGTATTAAATTAATTCAAGCTATGACTAGAGATTGGATAAGCACTGGTAGAAGACCTACAGGTTTATGTGGTGCTGCTCTTTTAATATCAACAAGAATGCATGGTATTTCTATTAATTCAAATACTATTGCTGATATTGTTAGAATATCTAATCCTACTATTATCAAAAGATTAGCTGAATTTAAAAATACTAGTACAGCACAAATAAAAGCTAGCGAATTTGACAAAATATCAATTAATGATATACCATCAAATAATATACCGCCATGTGTTATTTATTATAACAAAAAGAAATTTAAAGATAATATATCTGAAAAAAATAAAACCTTATCTTTATGTGATGATGTAGATAACCTTTCTGAAGATATGTCATCATCTACTCTAATAAATAATGAAGAAAATAAAATGGTCACTCATAGTATCAATCATAATTTCTCTTCTTCTAAATATCAAGAAAATAATACAAACTTAGTAAGTAGTACACATTCTAATATAGACAATACAGATCTTATATTTAATAATAATTCTTCTGATCATTTATCGAAGTCAGATTATTCAATACATCTAGATGAAATATGTAATGAAAACCCTAAAGGAAATGATATACATAATCTTGCTCAAAAAATTATGAACACAATCAATTTAGATATAAATAGTAATATATTAAAAAATATTGATACAAAAATGAATTTACATAATAACCTTATAGATACCTTCTCTGTAAATACAGATGTATCAACAAATACACACAAAGGCAGTCATATATCATATAACAAAGAATATACAAGTGAAACAAATTATTTGGATAACATAAATAATTTATTAAATGAAAATGAAAATAATAATAAAAATAATCATGGTAATAATATTGCAGATAATAATCCATCTTCCCTTTCAAACAATAAATCAAACGAATCAAATGATAATACATATAACACAACATTAAAAGAAACTGTTACATGCGAAATAAATAATATTCTTAATGATGTAGATGAGGCATATAATAATTTCCTAAACGATTCATCAGATTTTCAAAAAGGACCAAAAAAAAATAATACAAATAATACGAATAATATTAATAATATTAATAATATTAATAATATACTTACAGATTTTAATTATTTCTTTGATAATAATTCTAATAATATTAATGATCAAAATGAAACTCTAGATTTAAATTCAGAATGCTCTAGTAGTCCAAGTTGTAATTCTTTAAGTGATGTATATGATAGTGAGATAGAAAATATTATATTATCAGAAAAAGAAAGAGAAATGAAAATGCTTATTTGGGATGATATGATGAAAAATCATTTGCCTCATTTATCCAAACAACTTAAAAAACATAAAAAAAGAAGTCATAATGATAATAATAAAAATAAAGATACAAATTCTAAAAAAAAACAAAATACCCTTGAAGATTATTCACAAATACAATCTACAGGTGAATCTGTTTTAAAAGCCTTAGGCAAATCAGACAAAAATTTACCAAATAAAATTAATTATGATGTATTACAATCTTTATTTACATCATAGAAAATTTTTTTTTTTTTTTTTTTTTTAAATCCAAATAATTAATATATTATATATATGTTACAATATATCACATAATTTTTTTTTTATTATATTTAATTATTCATTATTTTATTTTATTTTATTTTATTTTTTTTGTCTTTTTATATTCATGTATAAATTTTATAGCTACATATCATATGACCATTTTGTTGTTTGTATTTATTTATATATTTTATTTTATCCGATTTATCTTTAAAATAGAAAAAAGGATTATTTATTCACCTCTTTTATTATTCAACCTATATGTTTTTTTAAATTATAATTATGATGAATTTAATAATTAATATTTAGGTTATAATTAACATGTTGAAAAACAAATATTTTTATTCATAAAAGGTTTTTTCTTAATAACAAAAAAATAAAATAAAATAAAAACAATATTATTACTACATATACATATATATATATATAAATATATATACATTGTAAACTTCAAAATTAACTGTCACTGTCAATATATTTATATACAAATAATTCACCTTTTTTTCTTTTTTATATCCTATTATTTTATTTACCATCTTTCTATTGAATCTGGTGCATAAAGCTGTCTCAACTGTGCAATAAGCTAAAAAAAAAAAAAAAAAAAAAAAAAAAAAATAATAAATAAATAAATAAATAAAAAATAAAAGCATATAAATATATTCAACATTCATATATACATAACATATATATATTTTCTTTTCATACTTGAACATCTATTGGAGACTTAATTCTTTTCTTTCCTATCATATCATGATTTTTCAAATATATTCTCTTCAATTTTTCAGCTAATATTCCATCATGTGTATATTTATTTAATGCTGCACTTAATTTTGTTGGAGTAGGCCATAAAGATAATATTAATTCGGTCGCATCAGGTCCACACATATTTATTAATCTTAGTTGCTTCCCAAATATTTCTTTTACAATATTATTTTTGGATTTCTTAGATTCATTATTCCATTCATCCCAAGAACATGAATAATTCTGTAAATATTTAGACAAGTCATCATTATGTCTCATGATATGTTGCTCTTCTTCTTTTATATGACAAAATAATTTTATATGTTTTATTATTTCTTCATGAATTTCACATAAAAGAAATAATGTATGATTCATATGTTGACTATTCAATATAGAAAAACCACTAACTAGTTGAGTACTATGTTGAGCATTATTTAATGTTTCATATGATATTTTTGATGAATTCATATAATTCCTATATGTATTATTACAATTCTCAATTAAATATATTATGTGATGTATATCTCTTAATCTCATCATTCTATATTTCTGTTCATCATATCTACCATCTATAATACTTGCACTTAAATCATTTAAAGTCTTTCGTTCTATTATCCATTTTAAAACAAATTCTTCATATTCTACATCATCATCTTCACCTATGTTTATAGAAGGCTCAATTGATTTATTAGCACACAACATTTTCTCTTTCTTCTTATTATTATTATCATCATCACTAATTTGAAAATAATCATTCTCTTTTGTAATAGAATAGTTATTCCTTTCTAAAATATCGTCTTTAATGTCAATATTTATTTCTTCATCCATCATCATCTTTTTTCTTTTCATTTTCTTCATTTGTTTCTTTTTCTTACTTGAACTACTCTTATTATATACACTTCTTCTACATATCCATATAATATCACCCAAAGGTAAATTTCTTGTTTCATATTTAATATTTTTATCACTAAATACTTTTTTCAGTTTTTCATTAAACTCATAACTAGATCCTGTTACTTCTCTATTGTCAATTATCATAATTATTTCATATCCACCATATTTTATCTTGCACGTTTCATTATTCTCATCCATTTCATTTAAATCTTTATCTTCTTTATTTAAATTATTTATATTGGAGTTATCCAATTCTACGTTATTTCCTTTCTCCGTTTTGCTCTTTTTTTTTTTTTTTTTTTTTTTTTCATCTCCTTCATCCTTTTCATTATTTTCAATATTATTTAATGAACTCCTCTTCCTTTTGTTCTTTTTAACTTTATCCTTCTCATCATTAGTATTATCAAAATTTACACCTTCATTATTTAATGATAAAAATTGTTGTTCTCTTAAATTATTCGTATCATTTTGTAAATTTCTTAAAAATATATTTGTATCTTGTACTTCATTCATTATATTCTTCGAATTATTCTTCAAAAGGGTACTATTAAAAATGGATTTATCTATATCCACATCTTTCATCTTTTTAGTTTCATCAATATCATTATAATATTTTTCATATTCTTTTACTAAAAAGGTAGTTTCTCCTTTGTTTTCATTTTTCTCTTCCACTTTGTTTTGGTCCCATATATAATTTGTTAATTTCAAAGATTTGTCATCTTCTTCTGTTCTTAATTTATTTTTGTTACATGAAAAAATGGACTCTTCCTTTGATGCGCTGCTTTCAAACTTTTCTGAGGAACTGCTGCCTGAATCATCTCCATTTAATTTTTTTTTTTCTAATCTTTCTTTCAAATTTGTATTTATTCTTTTCTTTATGTTTTTAATTTTTTTTTCTATTAAATCGTATGAATTGGATAAGTGCAGACCATCTGCATTTCCACTAGCTTTTTTTCTTTCTTCAAATGTATCACTCAAAATACTTACACTTTTAGCATCTACGAATTCGTCATTATTTACATTTTTTTTTTTCTTTTTAAATAAATTATTTTTATCTTCCTCAGTAATTTCTTTTGTCTTATTAAATAAGCGTGGTTTATATTTTTTATAAATTCTACCCTTTTTATTTTTATTAAAAGAATCTGTTTTTTTATTTAAGTCATCATTAAATCCAAAGGATATACTATAATTAGTATAAGAGGAAGAACTAAGAGTATTTGTTTTTTTAAAGAGTTGGTTATATTCAGAAAATTCTTCTTTTTGTTCCTTTTGAACTAATACTGTATCTGACTTTTGAATGTCATTTAATGAAATATTTTCTTGCATATTTTGTTCTTCATCTTTTTGATATTTTTGATATTTTTCATATTTTTCATATTTTTTATCATCTTGATGCTTTTCATTTTCACTTTCGAATAAGTAATCATGACTTAATAATTCATTATTTTTTGATATACTCAAGTAGGATACATGTAAGCAACTTTCTTGTTCTTCTTTATTTCTATTTAATTCCAAACATTTTTCCGTATCACTATAAGTCACATTTTTTTTTAAATATGATAATGAATAGCTTTCTTTTTTGGAGCACACGTTATTTTCTTCTTCCTTTAGTTCATTGTCTGTATTGAAACTATATTGTGAGATACTATTTTTAACATCCTCCTTTTTTAAAATAGAATCCTCTTCTTTTGTATCATTTGGCTGATCTATTTTTTCTGTAGTTATTAAAGGAGTGTCTAATATATAATCCTTTTCATTATCCAAAAAATCCTTTCCCTTTTTTGTTAATTTAATTTTATTGATAACTTTTAATTTGGTTTTAATTTTAGACGACTTGATAGTATTACATATTCTATTTTCTACACTTTCAATTTTTTGGATAAATTCCCAATTACTTAATCTCCTTAATGTTTTATAATTTACAATTATTGATCTTTGATAATATTTTAAAACACCAGAAATAATTTCTTCTTTACTTAATGCCTGTTCATTATATAGATGACCATATTTATAAAGATATGTTAAGATACTCTTTTCAGTATCATTCATATCTGAATATTTCTTTTTTTTATTATTGTTTAAAGATGTTATTTTGTCTATATTATTCATACATGCTGATAAATTCTTTCCTTTTGAATAAGATTCATTAAGTCTATTACTTGAAACAAGAGTGCATTGATTTAAATTTTTTGAATTAATATTACACAAGTTATCATTTTCAATTTCTTTTATATTTTTTAATATATTATCATCTGATAATTCTCCTAAAGCTTTAATGTTATATATTTCTCGATCGAAATCTTTTAAAAATTTATCGGCACTATTAATAACTTTATTAATATGAATATTAATACGAAATTCTGTTTTACTAGATATAAAATCCTCTTTAAAATTTTTAATTTTCTTATCCACATTATTCTGTGATAATGCTTTTTCAAAATAATTTGAAAAGCGTTTTCCTACACCTTTTAATTTATATGCATCAAGACTATTTTTAATTGGTAAGGGATATTTTGTTATAGAACTAATGATTTTTTTGAAAGAAATAACCAAGTTATTATAACCTTGGGCAATGGCTTTTTTCTTTAAATTAATAAAGTAATCAAAAAATATGGCATTTTCTGGATGCATACTATAATGTCTTCTATTTTTGGAATTCATTATTTTATTCATATAATTACAATTCCGATCCATTCTTATCACAAAAATGTAAGTTTATATATGTTGAAAAATTAAAATATAATAAAATAATGATCAATAAGAAATGAGATGAAAAAAAAAATATATGTATATATATATATATATATATATATATATGTTCTCAAATCATTTAAAGCAAATTATTTAAAATTAATGTGATACAAAATATATATATATATATATATATAATGAATACAAAAATGATGTAAATATATAATGTTGACGTATTTATAAAACAAATATAGTTTAACCTTAACAGGTCACCATATATGTTTTCCTTTTTTACATGACCACATAGTTAATAAAAAAAGAAATATATGGTTGTAAGGTTAAAATTATATATATATATATTTATATATTATCGTTAATTAATGTGTTCTAATTATATTATTATTCCCATATAAAAATATAGTTATGAATACACATTTAAAAGACTTTATAAATTTATTGATAATTGAAAAAGTATATATGTATTATATTCTTTTTACTTTATTATTATTATTATTTTTTTTTTTTTTTATTATTCTTATGTAACAGATTATGGCTAGCCAAAAATGTTTTAATCATTTAGGTTAAGAAAAAAAAAAAAAAAAAAAAGACTAAATTCAAAAATTCAAAAATATTATACCAAATGATAGAACAAAAAAAAAAAAAGTATTATGAAATGATAAGGTAAAATATAAAACATTATGAACAAGTAGCCATTTTTTTTTTTTTTTTTTTTTTTTTTTTTTATTATTATTATTATTATTATTATTCTTTCTTAATTTTGATAAAAATACAAATATTAATTATTTATAATATTTCACTATAAATTTGTTAACTAAAAAATAGAAAAATTATATATATATATATATATATATATATATATATATATATATATATATATATATATAATATATATATAACAAAATTACACAAACAAAAATATATATATTATATATATACATATATTAGTTCATTTAATAAAAAACAATTCATATTCATAATAATATATTCTTTTAATATAAAAATTCAAAATAAGTTTCTATTTATAATTTCCTTTTTTTCTTTTTTTTAGTTTCTTTTTAAAATATTCATATTTCCTTTATTTAAATGTAATTTTTTTTGAACATATTAATTGTGCATAGAATTTTTTTAAAAGGCGCTTCTAAAAATATTATATATAATTTTCATATATAAATATATAATATGCAAAAATTTTGGTTTTTAATTATTTTTATTTATAAATATATAAAAATATGTAATATAAAAATGGGCATATGAAAAAAAAAAATTTAAACATTATATATATATATATATATATATATATATATTTATAATAATATATTGTGTAAAAAAATATATATTATATATCACAGAAATTATGTTCACTTGTTTAATATATATTTTTCAGAATCACAAGTATATGTTATCTATAATAAATATATATTTTTTTTTTTGAATAATTTTTTTACAATGTATTATATATATATTAAATATATATAAATATATATTATTTGTGTATTTATATTTATACATTCTGTAGAATTGTATTTTAAAAGCCCTACTAATGTAAATTATATAATAATAATAATATTATTTTTATGTATTAAAAAATATACTTTTTATATAATGTAGATGATTTCTATACATGTTTAAGTGCCATGTATTTATAATAAAATCAACTTTTTATTTTTTTAAAAGGTAAGAAACGTTATTATTTTTCAACATATTTTAAAAATATTTATATATACAAATTTGATATGTGTAAGCATATTTTTAATTGGAATATATCTACTTCAAGATTATTTTTATTATTTCAATAATAATGGCCTTGTGAAACGTCATATTTTTATATTTCTGTATGTCATATGAAAACACATCAAAAAGAAATATTTTTTACAGGGGTATAATACACACGTAATAATATAATCACATGTGAAAATAAAAATAAAAATAAAAATATATAATTATATATATATATATATATATATATATATATATATGTAAGGAAGAGAAAAAAATTACATTAACTTTAATCACAATAGTTTTATGTGAAATTTATTTATATACCTTTTATTTATATTAAATGACATTATAAAGATAATAATACAAATTAAAAATTACAGATATGCTTTATCAATATATGACAATATTCTTTTTCATATATACGAGCAGTAAATATAATGTCTTGTAATTCATTCATGTTAACTATAACATTATTTATATTATCTCCAAGTATTATTTATTTAAACATATAATATATTTTTTTACTTAAAAGAAAGATACATTAAAAAAAAAAAAAAAAAAGAAAGAATTATATAAAGGTAAAATTTGTTGGAAAAATAGAAAAACATATTATTATTATTTTATAAAAATAATTATTTTATTTTTAATTTTTAACATAAAAAAAAAATTACTACAACATTATGATTGTGTAGAAAACCTTTGAACAAATATAAGAAAAATAAAATAAAATAAAATAAAATAAAATAAAATAAAATAAAATAAAATAAAATAATAAAACTAAATAAAAAAACAATTAAAAATAAATGTAGAATAATTAAAATTTAAAGAATATTATATTATTATTTTATACATATGTTTATTTTTAGAAAAAGTTTTAAATTAATAAGATTATCATTTAAAAAATTTGAAATATAATATATATATTATAAGGTGCATATATAATTTATTCTTTTCATGAGGTGTATATGAATTCATAGTATTATTTTGTTTTTTTAAAAATTAAAAAAAAAAAAAAAAAAAAAAAAAAAAAAAATTATATATTATGTATTTGTTATAAGGTTTTTTTTTTTTTTTTTTTTTTTTCTTGACCAAGTTTTAGATATAATGAATCTATATTAATTTTTTTAATAAATAAAGTAAATATATACATTTATTCTTTTAAAAGAAATTTCAATTAATAAATAATGTTTTAATTTTTGACATATATATATATATATATATATATATATTTATTTATTTATGATTATATTATTTTTTATAAACCGTATACAAAAAAATTATTTTCCCTATAAAATATTTATAATAAATAATCGTTAAAACTAACATATGAATAAAATTTTTATTTATTTTATACTTTCATTTGTGTGTCTTATTAATTTTTCTCATTTATAATATTTATTTTCTTAAAATAAAAAATAAAGAACATATATATATTAATGCTATGAATGTATAATAACATGTTAAGGTTATAAGGCTCTTTTATATGCTTGCTCATTTTTCTTATGTTATATATATGTATATATTTATATTAAGCTTAAAATATATTAAAAAAAGGAAGTTTTTTATTTATAGAGATAATATATGAGCTTATATAAATACATATATATATATATATATATATATATTTATTTATTTATTATTATTTTTTTTTTAAGATATTATTTAAAGAGGTTATTATTAAATTGTAAGTTGCGTGGAAAAACAAGAAGAAAAAAAAGAAATGTGCAATTTAATTTTTATATATATGCATGATCACATAAGAAAATATTATAATTAATATTAATAATTTTATATATTTATTAAAAACATAATAGATTTAATCTTTTGTCACATTATAAAAGAAATAAATGTATTAATTATTTATAGAAAATAAATAATAAATAGATAAGTCATTATTTAGTCTTTATATAATTTTTCATACATATAATATATATATGTGTTTTTTTTAAAAATTTTCCCCCCGTCCTTTTTCTTTTTTTTTTTTTTTTTTTTTGTTAAAATATATTATATAAAAAAATAAAAAAGGAAAAAATATTACTTTTAAGATTTTTTCCTTTTGTCTTTTAATTTAAATATTTTTTTATTTTATATTTCTATAAATGTCTTATTATTTATTTAAATACTATAAGTATAACATTTAAAAAAAACCAAAAAAAAAAAAAAAAAACAAGCAAAAATGTATTCCTATAGTTGTAGGTATAAATTGAAGAAAATATATTACATGATTTTCTGAACATGTTCAGGTAAAAAAAAAAAAAAAAAAAAAAAAAATATATATATATATATATATATAATGAAAGAAATGAACAAATAATAAAATAATAATAATAATAAAATAAAAAGACATATATTTATTTATATACATTATTTTGTTTTATTATATTTCTTAATATTTCTTTTTATTTGATATATAAATGTTGTTATATTTTCTTATATTTTTGTAAAAAGAATTGCACATTTTTATTATTTCTTAAAGTATATATTTTAAGCTTATATATTTTATATGGAATAATAATTTTGATTATATTATATGATATTATATTTGCACGAAAGGAAATGAAAAATTAATTTTATGGACAAGATAATTTATAATGAAATACATTAATTATTATTATAAACTTATTTATATAAATATACATATTTTTTTATACACATATAATATATATATATATATATATATATATATATATATATTTATATATTTATATATTTATATATTTATATATTTATATATGTGAGGGCGAGTAAGAAATTATTTCTAAATAATAATAATATTATATTTTATATTTTATATTGTATGAAGATAATGTAACTTATTAAATAAGATCTTACACATAATTATGAAAATAATAAATATAATAATTTTATTTTTTAATTTGATATATAAGTTTTTCTAAGTATTTTGTTAAATTATAAGTATACATGTGTGTTTTTATAGAAGAAAGAAATTATTTTTGTGCTACATATTATATAAATAAATATATATATATATAAATATATATTACATATTTATCTTATTATATATATGTAATATCCCTTTTGATAACGTTTGTACTACCTTTTAATTATTCATATAATATTAATAGTTTCATATATATTTATATAAATAATTTCCATATATTTTCTAATAATTTTAAAATATTATAAGATAAAATATTATTTAAAATATTAAAGAATAATTGAATTTACAATAATTATAATATGCATACATATATATATATATATATATATATATATATATATATCTTTTTACATCATATTATTTATTTTTTTTATTTGTACTACTTTTTTTGGTTTATATATATACATATATATATATATATATATATTTTTTTTCCACCCTTACATATTAACAATTTAAATATATTTATATATATATATATGCGAAAAAAAAATATGGTTTTATAATTATTTTATTAGTACAATTTAATAAAAAATATTATTATTTATTTTTTTTATTTTTCATGTTCTTGTTAATAGAAATTTCCTTTATTGTAAATTCATGCTGTTCCATATAAAATATGTAAATTATAAAAATAAATTATTATTTTTTCTTATTATTAATTATTATTATATATATATATATATACATATAATGATATTAATATGTTTTAGATATTAAATATTTATACATATATTATTATTATTTATATTTTACCACATGAATATATAATATTTATTCTTTTTTATTTTAATCATAAATGTTATATTATAAAAAGTAAAATATATAATTAGTGATACAATATAAAGTACTATTTGGAAATGAAGATTACACTTATTTTTATAATAATGAACTTAAGATTTTCTTTTCTTTTTTTTTAAATTATTATATATATATATGTATATTAGAATTATGAATATAGTATTACAAATAATATATAATATAATATAATATAATATTATATTACATATTTTTATGGATAATAATTTTCTATTAAAAAAATACGATTTTTTAATAATTTATATATATAATAATATATTATTATAAAAATTTATTTTAATGTATATATATATTTTATTTCTTTTACGAAGAAATTATTATTATCTTAAATAATAAATACATACATATATATATATATATATATATATATATATATATATATATTATATAATAATATTGTATGATATATATATATATATATGTATTCAAAATATTTCATATATATATAATATATACATATATTATTCATGTATATAATACTATTATATATATTATCTCCTTGAACTTTGAAAAGGGTGAAAATAAAAATAAACCTATAGAAAATAATAGAAAAAAAAAAAAAAATAATAATAATAAAAAAATAATAATAATAAAAAATAATAAAAAAAATAATAATAAATAATAAATAAAATAAATATATTAATAATAATATTAATTTGTTTAGAAATTTTATTGCTTATTTAAAATTCTCTTAAAAAATGTATAAAATATATAATACATATTTTTTACAAATATCATTTTTTTCATATTACACAAAGATGTTTCTTTGTTATACATATATATAATAATATATATATATGTATATATAATAATATATATATATATATATAATAATATGATATATTATAATATAAATACATAATATATTCATACATATATATATATATATATTTTTTTTTTTTTTTTATTATTATTATTTTTTTTTTTTCTTACATAATTATTATTTATACATTTTTGAATATTTTATTTCTAAAGTGAAATTTTAAGCACAAAAAAAAGAAAAAGTAATAATAAAATAAGAAGCAAAGAAATATAATATTTTATAATATAAAACAAAATAAAATAAGAAGCAAACACAAATATTATATATATATATATATATATATATATATATATATATTAATATATAAGTACAAAATAATAAAAATATAAAATATTATTATTATATTATTATTATTATATAAAAATACAATAATGATAAATTACAAAGATAATAAAAATAGTATCGAAGATAATAAAGGTAGTAAGAATACAAAAAAAGAATATATATATATATATAAATATATATATATATATATATATATATATATATAATATATAAAAAATATATTATTATTTTATATATATATATTTATATTTATATGTGTAGTGTAAAATAAATTGTATTTAAATTTAATTACACATCTAATGTATAAAATGTGCACATATATATATATATATAATTATTTATTTATATTTATGTGTGTGTATTATTTTTTTATTTTTATATATTTATAGAAAATGATTCTCATTTAATTAACAATACACATTATGAGAAGGGCTCTGAAATAGTAGAATCTGACATGTATGAATCAAATGAAGATACGAATACAAAAAATAAAGGAGTTTGGTATAATGCTAGAACAAAATGTTGGCTAGCATGTGTAAAAGGAAGTGGTAGACATCTTCGAGTATTTTCTGTAAAAAAATATGGATACAAGAAAGCAAAGATGTTAGCTATTGAATGTAAGAATTCTGTATTTTATAATGAACAGAATGAAGATAATAATATTGATATAAATATAAAAAGTAATTTAAACAATAATAATATGAATAGTAGTAGTAGTGGTGGAGGAGGAGGAGGAGAAGGAGGAAATGAAAATGAATATAAGTTAAATAATAGAAAGGACAGTTCCCAATATAATTATAATAACATCAAAGAGATAAATAATAAAAATAATGTAAATAATTATGATAATGATTTAAAAGATATAGATTATAAAAAAAGAAGAAATAAATTAAATGATCAAAATGATGAAGTAGATATATATAATGCAAAAAGAAATACAGATAATACAAATATAAATAATTCAAAAAATAATGCAATTATATTAAAAAAAGAAAAATTAAAAACAAATGGTAATATCATAAATGATATAACCAATACAGGAAGGAGATATAACACAAGAAGAGGTAGTATATTATCATCACATGAAATTAATAAAAATGACAGAACTAATAAAAATGAAAATAATAATAATAATATATATGAAAGATATAATTATAAAAATTATTCTTATAGTGGTCAAAATAAAAGTAATCTTAATAATAATGATAATGTAGATGATAACATGCAAAATGAAAAAATCAATATATCTCTTAAAAATAATCTTGTTCCAAATAATGTTGTTGCAAATAATAGTTTCTATAATAATAATAATAATAATAATGTAATTAATAGTATTCATAATAATGTGTATAGTAATGTATATCATAAGGATCATAATCTTGATGACAGTGATAATGATGAAAATAATGAACATAATAACAGAAATAATAACAGAAATAATAACAGAAATAATAACAGAAATAATAACAGTAATAATAATAATAATATCAATAATAATAATAATAGTGGGAATAATAATTATTATTATTATCCTTATGATAATCATAACTATAATACTAGAAATACTACCCAAAATATATCTAATTATAACAATTTTGAGAATAAAAAAATTACTGGGAAAACTATGTTACAAGGAACAAACAAAAATATAAATACAGCATATGGTACTACTAATAAGAGATATATAGAACATCCAGATGATATGTGTGAATATGACAATGGCAATAAAAAAAAGAAAAGAAAAGAACACTATACATATCTTATAAGAAATGATGACGAAAATAGCAACATGAACAATAATAATAATAATAATATGAATATGAAGAATTTTAATAATAATATTAATCCATACCAACAAAATAATTGTAATAATAATTTTTTCACAAATTATTCTACGAATTGTCAAAGGAATGTTCACAACAGTAATTATAATAACACATCATATAATATTAATAATAATAATATCAATAATAATAATATCAATAATAATAATAATAATAATAACAGTTTTAATATCAATTTTAATAACAGTTTTAATAATAATTTGGCTGGTCTAAATAGTCATTGCATATTAACTGATAAAGATTTTCAAATCGATTCTCCTGATCAAACTTTCGATGATTATTATTATATGAAAGCACATGGATATGATGATAGTGAGTATTCCACAAGAGCAAAAAATAAATATAATGATAATGATTATAATTTTATTTTTTCTAATGAGTATTATTCAGATACTTGTCAAACAAACAATGATGAATATAAAACAAATTTTATTGATTTAACAAGAGAAGCATTGTCTTTAATATTACAAGATTTAAAAAACAATGTCATACCGAAAATACCCGTAGGTATAGAAAAAAGAGAAAGATATAAAAATTCTTTGCGTCTATGCTTAAAAAGTGCCAGAAACACTCCACATATGAATGAATTAGAGCCATATCTAGAATTATTCAGTGAGTGTATCAAAAATAGTAAGCTACCAAGTCATATGGCTCTAAAGGACCAATTATTTTACTTAGACAAATTATAAAAATAAAAATAAATAAATAAATAAATATATATATATATATATATATATATAAATATATGTATGTATTATATATGTGTTTTTTTTTTAAATATATTTTATTTTTTTATGACATTTTTTTTTTTTTTTTTTTTTTGGTTTATTTTTTTATTCATGTTAATATTTAGTACATGAATATTGGATACATAATACATACATAAATATAAATATAAATATATATATATATATATATATATATATATATATATATATATATATATGTGTGTATACATCTATGTAATGTGCTTCCTTTTTGATAATATATATATATATATATTTATATATATGTATATCCTCCTTCTGTTTTTTTTTTTTTTTTATTTTTTTATTTTTTTATTTTTTTTTTTTTTTTATCCTTTTAAATATTCAAACAAAAGGGAAGATGGCATTAAAAAAAAAAAAAAAAAGAAAAAAAAAAAGTGTGTTAAAATACATGATCGTTTATGTTTACATTTCTTTCTTTCTTTTTTTTATCTTTTTTGATTACTAAGTTATGAAATACGCTAGTTAAATAAAATATATTTATTTATATATATATATAAGATTTGAATATATTTATATATGTATAATAATATTTATTAAAATGCATATTTTTTTTATATTTGTTTTTCTACTTATAAAATTTTTATGAAAATAGATTCATTATATATAAAGATATATAATATTGCACAATTATATTTTGCAGTATGCTTCATCCTTTTTTTATTCCTCATTTATATTTTGTATACCCATATATATATATATATATATAAATATATATTTATATATACAAATATATACTTTTATTTGTTTGTTTTTTGTTTGTTACTTTTTTATTTTATCTATTTTTTTTTTTTTTTTTTTTTTAAATTTAATTTTTTTTTTTTTCTCATTATTTTTCATGCAAAAAAAAAAAAAAAGAAAAAGAAAAAAAAATGAAAAAAAATTTTAAATTAATAAAAAGCTATAAAAAAAATGATTAATAAATCGAATTGAAAAAAAAATATAGAACATAACCAAAAAAAACTTATAAAAAATATTAAATATATTATATTATATATTATTTGTGTGTGATACATGAATTCCTTTTATATAAAAAAGGAAAATTAAAGAATAGAAAAATAGGAGATCCTTTAAAACGTTTATAAATATATAATTCTGAATGAATATTACTTTTTTTATAATTTTATGGAAAAATAGCAACATATAAAACATTTACACATTAAAATTATGGCTCATAAAAAAATAACAATATAGTAAATATATATATATATATTATAATTTTTATATTATTCATATAAGGTTGTTTTTAAAAAGGAAAAAATACACCATAACATAATATAAAAGTTAAATATATTAAATAAACCTAGTATAATTAATTAATACAAGAAAAAAAAAAAAAAAAAAAAAAAAAGAGAAATATATAATATATATATATATAATATATTTACTTTTATATTTTTTAATTTTAAAAATGAAAAGTATATATAATGTTACACATGTATACATAATGAATATATTACAAGGTGCATTAAAAATTATACAATATGCTAAATATATATATATATATTAATATATTGATTGGTTAAATTTTTATATGTTACGTTTTACTCGTTTCAGTTATAAACATATCAATAAATTTTTCTTTGCTATATGAATTAAAATCACTCATAAAATCCAATTCACTAGAATATGTATGTTCATTTTTTTCTTGATTTTCTTTTTTATTTTGTATTACTAAATCAATATAAGAATTTCTAGGTACATTAGTATGATTGATGTTATTTGTTTTATTGATATGCTTATTAATATTTTGGTTGGTGTTATATAATATAGGTTCAAAATAAAATCTGTCTTTATAATTTATATCTCTTATAATACAATCTTTTTTAAATTTATATATTGATGATTCCATATTATTATAATTATTATATTTATAATTATTATCATTATTATTATTATCATTATTTTTATTATATATTTTATTTCTATTATCATAGGATGCACTTGGTAATGTATCATAATAATAAGGTTTAAAAACATAGTTTGATATTCCTTGATTATTATTATTTTTTATATTAGGATAATTATAATTACTATATTCATTTATATGATGAGAAAAAATCATATGATCTTTTTTGTTATTTTTATTGTGTTGTTTTTTATTTTTCATTGTATTATATATAAAATGATTTGAATTATAAAATAATAACATATAAAATATATTTGATATTTTTTTATTTATTTTATATTTCATAATATTATTCAACTTTTCTATTCCTTGTTTTAATGAATACAACATACTTGTGTTATTATTTATTGGGTCATAATTATAATACAAATTATTACTCAATTTTCTGAATGCATAATATAATAATTTTAATTGAGCTATTTTTATATTCTTTATAAAATTATTAAAATTTTTTTCAACAATATCAGCATCTAATTCTACATAATCATTATCATTATCATCATCATTATTATTATTATTATAAGTAGTATAATTACTATCTATATTATTATATTTATTATAAATTTTGTTATTGTCTTTTGTATTTCTTTTCATACATGTAATTAAGTTCCTTTCGTTTTTTTTCATATATTCTATTTTATTATCTAATAATTGTTTTTTTAAATCTTTCAGTTGTATTGTTAATCTTTCATTCTCTGCTAGTAGAATTAACTGTTCTTGTCTAAACAATTTCAAATGCGAATCCGTATATTTAAAAATTTCTGAATATCTATCTTTTTTTTCATGACGTATAGCACCAAAAGCATTCGTAATTAATTTATTAAGAGCGTCTTTTTTTAATTTATAATTTATATTATTACTTTCTATCAAGTTTATAAATAATTGTGCTGCTGATCCTTTTCTTAATGCTTTATAAGTAATTTTCCTAGCTTCATTTAAAGATATATAATTGGATTTTGTTTCTTTATCTCGGTCATCTAATATTTTCTTTAAACTACTTATTTCACTTTCTTTAGATAACAGTTCCTTTTTTAATCTCTTTTTATCTTCTTTTAATTTTTTATAATTCTCATCATTTGTTATGTCATATTTTATATCATTTGTAGATAACTTTTTTTCATTCTCTTTTTCCATACTTTTTGTTTCTTTTAAAGTAGTGCTAGCCATATTTCATTATGTTGTTCCTTTTTTTTTTTTTTTTTTTTTTTTTTTTTATGACCATGCAAGGTAAATGAAAAAATTATCCTGACCAATCTTTTGGTTGGAAAAAAAAAAAAAAAAAAAAAAAAAAATTGAAATATTGGTTTTTATAAGTTGATATAAAATATATATTATAAAATAAAATATATGAACAAAATAAAATCTATATATAATATTATATATGTGTGTATATTATATATATATATAATTATATAGTTAAAAATGTTACATTTTTGGAGAATAATATAATAAGATTGTAATTAAATGGGGAAAAAAAAAAAAAAAAAAAAAAAAAAAAATACATACATACATACATATATATATATATTTATGTCAAAATGGCTAACTAAATAAAATTAAATTTAAAATACCATAAATATTCATCATTAAAGATATTATTCAATTTGCATACATAAAAAGAATATATATAATAAGTAAAAAAAATTCAGAACTGTTATGATATTATTATATAAATATATATTTTTCTATATATATAATGTGTGTATTTTAAATATTTACATATTTTTACAAATTTGATTGAAGTATTATATATATCTTTCTGTCTAATTTATTAAATATACAACTGCAACTATTATTTGTACATTATTTTGATTTATTCATATATATTATATTTGGTTATATATTTTAAGAAAATATATATATATATATATATATATATATATATATATGCAAAATCAAAAAAATATACATGTATTACATGTATTTTAATTTTTCTTATTTTTCTTCTTATTCTTTTTTTTAATTTTTTTATAAACAAAAGGAATTGTTAAAAATCAAATATAAAACAAATAATTACATTTGAACTAAAAATTTAAAAAATAACAATTTTTAAAATGTGAAATTGTAAAAAAAATACCATGTGAATAAAATATAAAAATAATATTTTAAAATTTAACAAAGAGGATAAATTATATACAACATAAAAAGGAAAAAGTAAATATATATAAATATACAAAAAATAGGAAATATTATTAAAAAAAAAAAAAAAATGAATCTTTTTTATGAATTTTTATGTCTATAAATAAATACATATATATATACCATATATATATTATACAAATTGAGGTGCATGAAAAGAAATATATGAAAGAATTAATTATATACATATAAAATTTTTTTTATACTATAATAATAATTTTAATTAACATTTTGTTTTAATAACCTTACAACTATTAATATATATATATATATACAAATTGATCATAATATTATCTTTAAATTGTTTGTATATTTAGTATTACAAAAAAAAAAGAAGGAAATATATAAGGATTGTATATGATATATAAAGGTATACATAAATATATACCTATATATATATATACATATATATACATATATATATATATATAAGTGTGCATACTGAATGATAATAAATTTTTTATTGTCTATTTATTTCGCTTAATATATTTTTGCTGTATAAACCCTTTGTTTTCTTAATATTATATTGTTGATTGTATGATTGATAAATATTTTTATCTTTCTTTTTATTATTATGAATATTTTTTTCAATATTTTTATCAATATTTTTATCAATATTTTTATCAATACTTTTATAAATATTTTTATCAATATTTTTATCAATGCTTTTCTTAACCACTGAGCTATTTTTTATATTTTCATTATAATTATCATTATTGTTAAAATTATTCATATGAGTGTTTTTATTCAAATGAATTAATTTTGGCTGGGAACTATATTCTTTATGTTTTAAATAAGGATTTCTTTTTATAATATTTAGATTTTTTATATAATTTATATTATTGATATAAGATTTATCATTTTCGTCATCCGAAAAAAGAGTTTGTTCTAAAAGAAAAGAATTTTTTATATGAATGTTCGAATGAGCTATTTCTTTTTCTTCATTTTGTAATATATCTTTTTGAGTATCACTATTTTTTTCAAGAGCTTTTTGATCGTTTGAAATATAATGAAAATGTAAATTTGTAAGAATAACTGAATCGATATTATTATGACTATATAAATTATTATTTTTATTATGGGTATATAATTTGATATTATTTTGTTCATCATTCATATTATCATTTTGATTATTAATATAATCGTCATAAAATTGATTATGATTTTTTTTTTTTTCATGCATACTTGATTTTATTATTATTTCTAGTAATGTCTCTAAATTTTCTGATATAATATTTGATAAAGGTATGATATTATTTTTTAAACTTGATAATGTAGTAGACATGTTTAAAAGAATGGATATTATATTATGAATATTAATTATACTATCAGGTGTTTCATCTAACTTTTTGGCTAGTTCTTCCCTCCAATATAAAATATTATATATTAAATGATCACATGCATTGATATTATATGATGTATTAACAATATTTTTTATGTGTTCTTTTGTCTTTTCAATATTACAAACATCTTTTAGTTTAACCATATTATGACATAAAAGATTACTTTCTATAAATATATTTCTTATAATTTGTTCTCCATTTTTTTTTTCTTCTTCTGATATATCACTGCATTTCAATGTTTGAAAATTAACATATATATGTTGTTTATTAATAATATCCTTTGTATCTTCATCATCTTTATAAGTTTGTATTCCCTCATCTTTTGAATGATATTCAGATGTATTATCACAATTTTCATCTACATTATCATTTTGTATCTGCATTTTCATATGTTTCGAGTTTTCTATTTTATTATTATTAAATATATAATTATAATATACATCCATTTTGATATAATCAAAAAGATCATATAAAAAAGAAAATTCATTTTGTATCAGATCAATCATATCTGCTTCTATTGGTCGTGTGATTAAAACGTTTTGAATTATTTTATTTTTATAATAAAGTATAGTATTAAAATAATTATATATTAAATAATTCAGATCGTTTTTTAAATTTAGATAATTACAACATATATCTATATCAAAAATATTAATAAAATATATAGAGAAATCTTTTTGTAGTTGTGTTATAATATTTGGAGCATTATACGTAATTTTTAATATATTAGGATCTGTTGTTATATCATTGATTACATATAAATCTTCAAAAATATTAAAAACATCAATTATATAATTCATATTATTCGTTCCTATCATAATAATAGATGTAAATCCTCTATATGTTCTTTTATAATTTACTTTTATCATAATAGAAATTTTTTTTTCAGGATAATTTAATTTTATATCATTTATCATATTCATTAAATCGTTTTTATTATGTATTATTTTATATGTTTTTTTATTTACATCTTCCAATTTTTTTAATTCATTATTTATTTGTAAAAAATTTGAAAATTTAAAATTGTTGTCATAATTTCTATATTCTTTAATAATATTTTCTATTTCATATTTATATGGATGATTTAAATTACTAAATTTATAAGAATATTTATTTATTTCTTTATTTAATTTTTTTAATAATTTATGAAATAATTCTTTATTAACATTATCTTTGTATGAAGACAAGGAAATATCTGAGGATACAAATGAATGCTCTGAATTTTTATCATCATCTATAAATGTTTGGTCATTAATATGTTCTTCATTATATTTATTATTATAATCATCAACATGATTATCTAACATATTATTATTATTATTACTATTATTATCAAATATTTTATTTATAATATCATTTACATTTATATTTTCCAATTCATCATTTTCATAATTTCTTTGCATATTTAATAAAATTAATTTTTTTTTAATATTATCTTCTTGCCACTTCATGGCCTCAATTAAATTATCTTCTAATTCAATTAATTGGTTATATTTAAATGGAATTCTAGGAATGAAATATTTAGAATAATTATTTGTTAGATGTAACCATCCATTTTGTATTTTATTTGAATATTCTTTAAAAAATTCGATATCTGTTTTATTTTTTATTTTTTTGTCTTTTTTTTTTTTTTTTATATTTTTTTGTATTTTTACATTCATCATATTATTATATGATTTATTGTCTTTCATATTATTAATACTATTATTGTTATTTTTTACATTATTTTTATTAATATCTTTTTTGGTTTTTATATCCTCATGATGAAACCTTTTGGTGTTTTCTTCTGCACATATATCATTACAATGGTTATTATAATGAATCTTTTCATATTCATTTATATGTTCATTGTCATTTATATTTATTTTTTTCAAATCATTATCATCATCATCATTTTTAATAATTACTATATCTTCATCATTCACATACACCTTATTTTCATCTTTTATAGTTTTATTTTTAACCATTTGAATAATATCATTTTTTTCATTTTTATTATTAATTATATGATGATTTAATATATTTTCATTTTTATTTTCTTCTAAAAACTTCTTATCAGTAATATTAGAATGTTCTGTATTTATATAATTATTGTTTCTTTGATATGATGATACATCCTTGTTTGTATTATAATCATTATTATTATTATTATTATTATATGTATCTGTATTCATTTTCATATCTTTATGAAAAAAAAGAAAACTGTGTCTAATTCTAGTATATATTTCTTCTAATGTGGATGATATAATATGATAATTATCTTTTAAAAAACTACAATTATCATCATTTTTTATATTTACTAATTCTTTTTGTTTCATTTCATTACTAGAATGATATAATAAATCATACACAATTTTTAGTAAGTCATTCTGTAAATTTTTTATATCTACATTATTATTTCTTAACACATCTATATTGTCATTATATAAAGAATTATATGAAATTTTATTCGTTAGCTTTATTATATCTACAACATTATTTAATAATTCCTTCATCATAGAGTGATTATTATTACTATTAATGTAATTGTTACTTTTATTATTATTAACATTTGATACATCCTGGGCTAATCCTTTTTCTTTTTGTTTTAATAATTCTTCTAGCTTTCTACTACATTCTTCCATATTTTAAATTCTTACAAATATATATAAATAAAATAAAATAATAATATAAAATGAATTATGGAATAAAATGACAAATAAAAAATTTCATTTAATTAAAAAAAAAAAAAAAAAAAAAAAAAAAAAAAAAATATATGTATAATATATATTTTTTAAGGATTTCGTTTTCTGGTACTTCATTGTATATATTGATTAAAAATATGTAAAATTTGAAATTTACTTAATTTTTTTAATTTTTTATTTGTTCCCTATCAGGATCTTAAAGAGAAATTATAAATAAATATGTAATTATTAAAATAAAGGAAAAATAAAACATAGATTCTTATTTATTTTTAAAATGATAATTTAATTATATTTTATTTTGGGTATAGCCAAAAAAAAAAGATAAATAAAAAAAAAAAAAAAAAAATTAAGAATAAAAAATATTAATTGAAAAAATAATATATACATATATATATATATATATATTACATTTTAATTATATTATTTATATATATCATAGTTAAAAACCTTTTTTTGTAAATATTCATAAATAAATATTTTTTTTTTATGTTCATTTTTATTAATTCATAATATATATTTATTTATATTTTAAGTTATAAATATTATAAATGTATAGGTATAATAATATTATTTTGAAATGTCAAAATGATATAAAATATTATAAAAAAAAGAAAAAAGAAATATATTGTATAACATTAAAGATAGATATATTCTTTTAAAATAATTATAATAATATAAAAATAAAAATATTTAGTTCAAAAAAAATTATAGGTAATTTATATATTTTTTGTTTTTATTTTTTAATTATTGTAAATAGGTCGTTAGTTATTATTATTGATATGATTGTAATAAAAAAAAATGTAAGATATATTAAATATATAGGGAAATCACATATATATATATAATATATAACATATATATAATATATATATGTTTATATATATTTATATAGTAGTATATTTTAATATGTCGAACGCATCAAATGAAAAAATATCATGTCCTACTTTAAAAGATCAAAAAGATGAACATGAAAAGCAAAATATAGTATCACTTAATTCTTCATGCGAAGAAGAAAAAGAAATAGAAGAACATGCTCTTTATGTTCCTCAAAATTTAATTTGCTTAATTTGTTATGATGATATTGATGAAAGTAATTATATCGAATATAAAACTGATGAGCATAGTAAATGGTATCCTAGTAAGTTTTGCCTGAATTGTACAGGTATTTTAATTGATAGTCAATATGAGAAATATATTAATAGTGTGCAAAAATCTGAATGTTTAAAAGAACAAACAAGTTTATTAAAATTGGGACCACCAATAAATGTAAAAGATAAAAATGGATATCCAGAATCAGATGATAAAGAAATATATAGTCTCTGGTATTTTTGTGATAAAAAAATTCATTCAGCTAAATTAAAGGGAAGTCTTATGGGTGAAGAGAGAATGAAATTGTGGAATGAATTAAAAAATTTTCTTATAAAAGACGACAAAAAGGAATTATAAATAAATAAATAAATAAATATATATATATATATATATATATATATATATATGATTTATATTTTATTTCAATTATTATTATATTAACATATTATTTTTTTTTTTTATTTTTTTTTATTTTTTTTTCGTGTTATATTTTTTATTTATTCATTGTACAAATGATATAATTTTTAAAAGCATTAAATTTTGTTTTTTTTTTTTTTTTTTAAATCAATAATATATATAAGAATTTTTTTTTAATATAAACCATAAATATACATATATATATATATATATATATATTTACATTTATGTATGTATTAATTTTATTATTGTGTATATATATACAAAATATATATGTGGGCATTTAATATATCAAAAAAATAAATTAAAAAAAAAAAATATATTGTCACAAATACACATCATATATATATATTTACATATATATATTTATATGTGTGTCTAATTATAGGTTATCAAAATTTATATCTACAAAATATTTCTCATCAAATAAAACATACATATCTTTTAATTGAAATTTTTTGTGAGGCATATTCATAAGTTGATTAATATATGCTTTCATATTAATTTCATATTGGAACCTGAGTGTAGGTATAATATAGAATCCATCTATCGAATTTTCATCATACTGTTCATTATTAAATTCTATATAAGATAATTTTTTTGCATAGATGATAAGATCTATTGGATCATTTATATCATTATTTGAAATGTTAGTATATACAATATTCGAATGAAGTGTAGGTGTAGTTATAATTTTAATAATATCTTCTTTTGTTTTTAATGTATTATGACCAGCCATATTTAATTGATAAAGTAAATAATTAAGTGGGAGTTTATTATGAAATACATTAAAAAAAGGAATAAGGAAAATTAAAAAACCTCTAATAGTATGATCTATATTTGATAATAATAAATCATTATGTTCTTTATAAAAAATATTTTGTGAAAGTGAATATTCTGTTTTCGTTTTACTACTTAATGTTAATAAATTTAATGCTAATACATTATTAAGTTGTTTTTTTAAAAGTCTTAATATAACTTTTCTTTTTATACTAGTATTACAACTAGGAACATAAATAGATATAGTATAAAAAAGATCGTCTCTCTTAATAGGAAAAGGTTGATTATTTAATAAAACCTGTATAGCAATCTTTACTGCAAGTTTTATATCATCATCATTTTTTAACTTTTTATAATTATCATCATCATCATTTTTTTTTTTATTTTTTTTATTTTTACTAATATTATTATTATTATTATCATTATTATTATTAATATTATTCTCAATATTATTATTAATATTATTTACATTATCGTTATCATTTATATCTTCCTCCTTTTGAGAATTCTCGCTATCATTATTAGCTTCATTTTCTTTCTCTTTACTATCACTTTCATAATTCATATAATCGTTTATATTACTATGCAAATGTGCATTGAAATCGTCATAGGTTGTTTCATCCATTTTTTATTTAATTATAAGAAAAAATTATACATGTACATATTCTTAAAAGGTAAAAAAAAATTTGACAATCATTATAATATATATATAAAAATATTTTCTAAAAACTTATTCAATAACAAAAAAAATAAATAATAAATAAATAAACAAATATTACATATTTATACACAAAACATTAAAACTGCTTATTTATTAAAACTTTTACTAAAAAATATTAAATCCTATTATAAGATAAATTTAAACAAAAAAAAAAAAAAAAAAAAAAAAAATGAGAACTATATTACACAAAAAATATACATTAAAAAAAATAATATTTATTATATATATATATACAATTTATTAGCCATGCCCTTGTTTATTTTGTATAAAACAGAAAAATAAGAAAAATATAAAAAATATGATAAAAAAAAAATAAAAAAAGTCAAGAATTTTTCTTTTTCTTTTAAAAAAAACATAATAGTTCTATAATAATTACACTGAAAAAGTAAAATAGCACATAGAAAAATTTACATATACAAGTAAATATATATTTTACATTTTAACATATAATATATAAATATAAAATTAATATATTTTTAGTAAATTTTATATATATATATATAATAAATATGCATTATAAAATATATATAAATTTTTATTATGTATTATATATTATTTTATTTTTAATTTCACTTTCTCCTTTTTTTTTTTTTTTTTTTTTTTTTTTTTTATTTTTCTCTGAGCCCTGCCTTTAAATCAATATTAAGTAATGAGCAATAATATATATATTATATATATATATATATATATGTATAATATTTTTATTAAGAAAAAAAAAGAAAATAGGGTTCAATATAATTATATTATTATATAAAAATATATATAATAAACATATGTAAAAATATTACATAAAAAAAAAAAAACCTAATTTTTTTTTTTTTTTTTTTTTCTTTCTCAACTTCAAAAATTAAAAAATAAATACTATTTTATATTTAGAGTAAAAAATTTACTTTTTTATATTTATATATATTTTAATAAAACACAAATATTATGTATATATATATATTATATAATATATTTTTAATATATATGTTATAATTTATTATTATATAAAAATTGTTTCTTGATTTCAAGTTGTTTTCTTTTTTTTCTTTTCTTCTAATTTTTAAGTCATCCAAAAAATAATTTTTTATAATATTATATATTATAATAATATATATTTTTTTTTTATATTATAATTTTTGCTGTTATAAAAACACCTTATTTAGAATTAGTATTGAGATTATTTTAAGAAACCAACAAAAGAAAATTATATATTATATATTATATATTGTATATATTTATATATTTAATTATTGTATTAAAAAATTTTGAACATTTATTTTTTTAGAAATCATTTGAGGATTTCTTTATATATATAATTATATATTTTATTTATATGAGTTTTCTATTATTTATTATATATAGAATACTTTCTTTCTTTCATTCTTTTTCATTCTTTTTCTTTTTTTTTTTTTTTCTATATGAATAATATAATTTGTACATTCATATATATATATATATTTTTATTTAAAGATTATATAAATTTTTTTTTTGCATGCCTAGATTCATATATTATATGTGAGAATAAGTATTATATATTCTTTCTTTTTAATATATATAAATATATGTACATATATATATAATATATATGTATGTATATATTATTAATTAAGCACACATTATTTTTATAATAATGTTCAATTATATTGAAATATATAATAATTATTTATACTTAAAAATAATATTATTTAAAGCTTTCTTGTATTTACATATTATATATATATATATATATATATATATACTACATTTTTATGATCACAAAGAAGTTATAATTAATATTCTTTGGCTTGTTATTTAACAATATTATTCATATTATATATTTTTTAATATATTAGACATTATTTAAAATATTAATTTTTTTTATTTTCTAATTTTTAACCTTTCTTTTTTTTTTGATGTTGTTTATATATATATATATTTATTATGTATTAATATGACATTGTATATATATTTTAATTTTTTTTTTTGTATTTCATGTATTCATTAATTTTTATATATTTATAAAATGTTATAGATTAATATTTTAAGGAATAATATAATGTATATATATTTATACATATAAGTATAAATGTAACAATATAAGGATATATATTGTTCTATATATATATATATGTGTATACCTTTTTATATATATTTCTATCATAACATATAAATAATTATCATTTGAAAGAATGTCTTTTAATTTTTTTTAATCTTTTATTATTTTATAATTTTTTATATCTCATTCTGCTTTTTTTTTTTTTATTTCTTGGTTCTATTAACAAGTGTAGAATCTTATATTTTTCTTTTTTTATATAATATTCAAAAAGGAAAATAAATAAATACATACATATATATATATTTAGAATGAATCACATATATCTCATATTATATTTTATATGACCTTGAATTTTTTTAATTTAAATATTATGTATATCTTTTTGTAATAACCCCCAATACGTATAAAACAAAGAAAAAAAAAAAAGAAAGAAAAAATAGAATAAATAGAAATAAGAAAATGGGGTCAACCATAAGTAAAAGAAAAAATAATTCAGGTAACATAAGGAATATAATATAATATATATATATATGTTGTGCATATATTAAAAAAGGAAAATGAGAAAAAATTTTATACCATATAATATATTGAAAATACATTGAAAAAAAATTCCTTTTTTTATTTTCTTAGATAAAAATGTAAAGGACGAATCAGTTGAAAATAAGAGACAAAAAAAAAATGAGGAAAATGATTCAAATTTAGAATTTATTAAAAAATATAAAATAATTAATAAAATTGGAGAGTAAGAAGAAATACAAATGGAAATAGAAAAATAAAGAAATAATATATATATTAAATATATATATATAATATATTTTTTTTTTTTTTGTAGTGGTAATTTTTCTAAAGTATTTTGTTGTCGAGGAGAAAATAAAAAAAAATGTGCAATGAAGGTAACAACATTTTATATTTTGATTTATTATTTTTTTTAATATAACGAATAATGATATATATATATATATATATATAATATTATTATATATATTTTTTTTTTTTAATATCCTTTTAGCTCATGTGTTGCCCACTCAAAAAAACATCTCATTATAATTGTTTTAAAAGAGAATTATTTATTATGAAAACTATAAATAATAAGCATCCATACATTGTCAAAATACTTGATTATCATGAAAAAATATGGAAAAGTAATGATAAAAAAAAAAAAAAAAAAAAACAATATAAATAAACAATGAATCAATCAAAATAAGAATAATATGAATACATGATTATTCATATGATATATATTATATTTATATTTTTTATTATTTTATATTTTTTTTTTTTTTTTTGTAGAATATTATATTGTAAAATTAATACTGGAATATTGTGAAGGAGGGAATTTATTTGAGTATATAAAAATAAATGGTAGCTGTACACATTCTGAAGCTAGAGTGATTATAATAAAATTAACAAAGACAATTCAATATATAAATGCATTGAAAATTATGCATAGAGATATAAAACCAGAAAATATTTTACTTCGAACAAAAGATAATATAAAAAGTGTAGTCCTCTCAGATTTTGGTCTGGCTAAAATAACTCCCTCAAATCAGTCTGTTGTTAAAAGTAGATCTGTTTGTGGTAGTGATTTTTATTTGGCTCCAGAAATTATAAAGAATAAAGAATATGGAATAAAGGTAAAAAAATAAAATATATATATATTAACTAAGGTGTTATAGAATATATATATATATATTTTTATATATATTATTTTTTATTTTTTATTTTTTATTTTTTTTTTTTTTTTTGAATAGATCGATATATGGAGTTTAGGAGTTTTAATATTTTTCATAATAACAGGAAAAGTACCCTTTACAGGAAAAAATGCAAATGAATTATATAACAATATACTTAAAGCAAATATACCAGAATTGTAATAATAAAAATAATATTATATTAATTTTATAAATATATTGAACATAATTTAAATATTTTTATATCCTTTAATTTTTTTTTTTTTTTTTTTTTTTGTTATTGTAGATTATCAAAAGAGAAATCTTTAAATATCCAACCAGGATTAAAAAATTTATTAGAAAATATTTTGGTACATGATCCGGATCAAAGATTTAGTGTAATAATATATATAAAAATATTAAAAAATTATTTAATATATATATATTAATATTTATATATTAATATTTATATATTAATATTTATATATATTTTTGTATTTTTTTTTTTTTTTTTTTCCCAATTCAGTGTGCTGACATTTTAAATCATAGATGGATAAGAGGAACTCTTACGAGTTGCGAATTTAAAATATTTAATTCCGCATCATATATAAAGTAATAAACAAATATAATGTCTAATAATGAAAAGAATTCATAAATTTACTTTTAATATTTATATACATATATATATATATATATATATATATATTTACTTTTTTTTTTTTTTTTTTTTTCCTTGTAGAAAACTAAGATTGGACAAGAAAAAAGCTAGTTATGATGAAGAAGCTAAGGATAACCAAATAAAAGATAAGTCCTTTGAAAACGATAAGGATTCTTTTGCTAACAAAAAAAAAAGATATACTTTCTTTTTAAAAAAAATAACGAATTAATGATTGTCCATTTTTTTTTTTTTTTTTTTTCTTTTTATTTTATACCTAATTAAATAATATTAGCCGTACAATTTAAAGATAATAAAAATAAAAAAAAAGAAAATGTTTGTCTTAATAAAATAAAAATAAAAATATATATATATAATACATATATATATATATATATATATATATATATATATATATATATTTTTATATTTAAAATTAAATTTTGTTTGTTATTTGTTATTTTTTTTTTTCTTTTCCAAAATTTTTTTAAATATATTTATTAATATATAATAAATGAATAAAAATATATATGTGTGTATATATTTCTTTTTCTTTTATTATTTTTTTTTTTTTTTTTTTCTTTTTTTTTTTGATTTTAATTACCCATTGTTATTTGTAAATAAATATATATATATATATATATATTATATTATATATATATATATTATATTATATATATATATATTATTATAATTTTTCCTTTTTCTTTTTTTTTGCATACCATATTATTTTTTAATCTTTTTAAATAACTTCCTCATATATATATGTATATGATATTTCATTCATACATATATATATATATATATTTATATATAACTGTCATATGATTATTTTATATTTTTAATTTATAATTATTTAAATTTGAATATTATATTATAAAAATAAATAAAAACCTAATGTCTATATGTTTTGATATTTTGATTTATTTATTTTTTTTTTTAATTCTTTTAAATTTTATTAATTTCTTTTTTAATTATATCTAAATGATGTTTTTTCTTTGAAGACTTTTTTTTTTTTTTTTTTTTTGTGCAAGAACTAAAAATATTACACAGAAAAAATTATATATAAATATAATATAAATAATTCCTATACTTTATTAATACATATATATATATATATATATATTTGTATATTTTTCCTTTTTGTATTCTTTTAAGGTGTTAACAAAAATAGAATTATAATAATATTAAAAGTTATTTTAAATAATGGGTGTATATAAATAATTATGTAAAAAAATAGAACAAAAAAATAAAGGAAATAATTATGAATCATTCACATGTAAAAATGTAAATAAAAAATTATATACATATATGGAAATATATATATATATATTTATATATTTGTACATGTAATATCTTCTTTTTAATTATATATAATTCGAAAACGTAATAAAACATTTTGCTCTTTTTTTTTTTTTTTTTTTTTTCAATTGTCGATTTAATTCAAAAATGAGCCATATATACATAAAAAAAAGGAAAAAAAAAAAAAAAAAAAAAAGACACCATGTTTTAACCCTCTAAGATAATCTATAATTAAATATGTATATATTTCACATTTCATATATTTTGAGTTTGCTTTTTATGGTTTATTTTTTAAGGCCCATTTGCTTCATCATATTAGCCATTGATCCTCCTAAGTCATCCATCTTTGTAAATTCTTTTAAAATGTTAACCATATTATTTGCTCCTCCTAATTGTTTTAACATATTTGGATCCATTATATTATTCATTTTGCTCATAAATTGTTTTTGATTTCTCATTAAATTATTGATATTATTTTCTCTTAATCCTAATTTTCCCATTTTAAGAACCATTTTTTGTAAGAATTTGAATTGTTCTAATAATTCTTTAATATCTTGAAGACGAGTACCTGAACCTTTTACGATTCTTAAACATCTACTATCATTAAGAGGTTTAATACAATCTAATTCTTCATTTGTCATTGAATCCATAATAACCATAAATTTCTTTATTTTATCAATTCCTTCTTTTTCTGTACCTTTACTAATTAAATTATTTCCAAATCCTGGTATCATAGACATAACTTTACTTAGACTACCCATTTTAAAAACATTTTGAAACTGATCATACATATCTCTTAATACAAATTTTCCTTTGGATAATCTATTCATTAATTCTGGTTGTTTGTCTATATCTATAACTTCTTTAATAGTAGATACAAGTCCACTTATATCACCTAAACCTAATAATCTAGATACAAAAGATTTTGCTTCAAATTTTTCAAAATCATTTACATGTTCTCCTGTTCCTATAAATGTTATAGGACATCCAGTAGCTGCTACTGCTGATAATGCACCTCCACCTTTAGCATGTCCATCAATTTTTGTTATAATTATACTTCCTAAGGATACAGAATTTTTAAATGCCATAGCTTGATCATGACAACTTTGACCAATATGGCTATCAATTACAAATATAATTTCTTCTGGTTTTATGGAATTTTCTACTTGTATCATTTCTTCAAATAATTCATTTTCTTGTTTATGTCTACCTGAACTATCAACAATTATTAAATCATATTTATCTTTTAAAAATGCATTTACACCATCAGTAGCAATCTTTACAGGATCTACTTCTGAATAACTACCATAAAACGGAATCTTTACTTTTGCTGCATTCTGTTTTAATTGATCAAATGCCCCTGCTCTAAATGTATCAGCACATACTAAGGCAGTTTTAAATCCTTTTTTTTGATAATAATGAGCATATTTTGTACAGGTTGTAGTTTTTCCACTTCCTTGTAATCCAACAAACAATATAACATTTCTTTTACCTTTCACAGGATTATAACCCTCTTTTTTTCCTTCTAATAATTTTATTAATTCTTCTACAACATATTTTTGTACTAATCTCTTTTTATTGTTTCCATATATATCTATATTCTTTTCTATATTATTCTTTATATTACTCTTTATATCTTTTAAATAACTTACATTTATATCAGATAATATTAAAGCTCTTATTATTTCTTTTAAACATTCTTCTATAACTACATCATCTGCCAATGTGGAGGATTGAAGCTTTCGAAACGCATTCGTAATTTGTGTCCCCAGTTCAGTCAAAACCATTTTTTTTAAAAATAATGACAAGAAAAAAAAATTTTTTTTTTTTTTTTTTTTTTTTATTTACAAAAATAAGAAAAGGGATATATAAATGAATACATATATATATATATATATATATATATATATATTACATAATTATCATAATAATAATTTCATCTGACTGTTTTTATAAATAACATGATAATATATATATTAAATTTTATATGATAATCTGATACCTCGGGTGTCCTTTATCACCTGGGTTTTAATAACCATATTAAAAAATAAAATATATAAAAAGTAATGTAAAAATTAAAATAATATATAAATAAATATATATAAATATATATATATATATATATATATATATATATATATATATATATATATATATAACAATACCAAAAAAATAAAAAAGAAAAAATATGAAAACAACTTTTCTTTTTTCTCTTTATGATAAAGCCACACAGATTATATGAATAAATATATAATTTCTCAAGTAAATATTTTAATGTGTATACTGTCTATAAATTAAAAAATACATATACTATACAATAATAAATTGGTGAAGAAATAAAATAAAAAAAAAAAAAAAAAAAAAAAAAAAAAGGGGAACAGAACGAATAATATATAAAATATATTTTAAAAAAATAATTAAACATATATTAAATATTTAATAAATATTTATATTTTTCAAATGTATTTATTTATCATTTTTTTTTTTTACTACATGATTATATATGTATTATTTTGTTGTATATAATATATGTCCATATAGAAACATCTTTAAAAAAAAAAAGTATATAAAGAGTTCAACAGCACTCTCAAATTATTAACATATTTATATATATGTATAAAGAATATATAGGTTATGATATCAAAAATAAAATATATATATATATAAATATATATATATTTTTTTTTTATTATACTAATCGTAATAAATCATCAATTATATTTTCATATATATACTTTTTATATATATATATATAGATAAATATATATATAATGACTCAAAAAAAATAAAATAATAAAAACATATACATAATTATAATCAAACATAAATATATTTAAAATTTATATTATTCTTATATAAAAATTTTATAATAATTATATTTTAACTATTATATTTTTATAATACTTTACTGTTACATAAATATAATATATATTATATATATATTTATTTATTTGTGAAAAAAAAAATAAAAAAAAAAAAACCTTATATTTATATTATTAATTCCTCAAAATTATATAATAAAAATATTATATTATATATATATAGAGGTAATTATAAGAATATATTAATAACTATATATATAAAATAATAAAATAAATGAAAAAAATGAATTTTTCATAAAAAAAAAAAAAATAATTAAAATAAAAAAATATATGAAAATAAATAAATATATAATATATTAAAAAAATATATATAATCAATGTATGTATATATATATTTTAATATATACATAATATTTAGTATATAATTTGTAAGTATTAAAAATATATTTATATATACATAAAAAATATATATTATATATATATATATAATAATATGAATATATTTTTTATTTAATATATATTTCATCCATAATATTTTAATAATTAAAAATATCATATATTATATGTATATATATATATATATATATATAAAATATATATATGTTATATTATATACATGCACAAAAGCAACCCCAAAAAAAAAAAAAAAATGTATTTATATATTTATAAAATAATAAATCATTTTATTTTTTAATTATTTATATTAATATTTAATTTAATTACTATATATAATATGTAATATTTTTTTTTTAATTTTTAAAAATTGAGAAAAATAAATCACATACTTGAGAGCATATATTAATATATATATATATATTCATTCCTACAATGACATAATATTAATATATATAGTATGTTATTTATTTTTCTATATAAATGTGAAAAGTTCTTATCTTATATATATATATATATATTAAATTAAATGTGAAGTAATAAAGAAACAAAAAAAATATTATATATATATGTATATATATTCTTATTTGTTTTTCTTTATGCTTCTAGATTTATTTTATATATTCAAGAACATGTCAGGAGTTGTATATATATATGTTATATGAATGAATATTTACAGATATATTCTTTTTCAATATTTCATATTGTTATAATTACAATATATATTTCTCTCATATATTGAAGAGTATGAAAAATAATTTTTTATTCATACATATATTTATTATATTAATACATGAAATTATATTTTATTTTATTTTATTTTTTTTTTTTGTGTGTGTAATAATGTCACTCATTAAGGAATAAAATTATGGATGTAATATTTTTTGAATAATAAAATAAAATAAGGTCTTATCTTATTACATTTAAATATATATTCAATAAACAAAGGTTTTATTGTTATAATTATTTTTTACTTCTTCTAAATTCGTCTCCTTGAATTTAATAATAATGATAAGTTCTAAATCTACAGATATTGCAGGTATAATTATAGATAATATATTTAGTATTATATGGAAATTATAATTTGATAAAAAAAAAAAAAAAAAAGAGATAATAGAATTTTTGAATATATAATCAAAATGATATATACAGATAAAATATATATATATATGTATATATTAAATATATATTCCTTTTTGTCTTTAATTTTTTTTTTTTTTTTTATTTATGTATTTATTTATTTTTTTTGTTTTTTTTGTTGTTGAATTGTTCAGGATTAAATAGCTTAAGAAGCAAAAATATAAACGAAATTGCTCAACTGATTAAAGTTACAAAAGAGAAAAAGAAAAGGTTATGTAATGAAAAGAATGAAAGAGAAAATATTAAGCAACTAGAAAATTTTGTAAAAGAACAGAATAACTGTTTTAATTTATGTAAACAAAATTTATATGAAAGATTAGAAAAAGACCTTAATGAATATATATTTTTTACTAGTAAGAATAAAATTAATTTGAATGAAGAACATATACAAAAATTATATAGAAATTATAATAATATTGAACAGGAGTTATGTTATAGTTCTTGTTCTAAAAAATATTCTGCTTTGTTAGATTATAAAACATGATCAAAAAAATAAAAAAATAAAATATAAAAAAATAAAAAATAAATATATCATCAACATATATATATATATATATATATATATATATATATATATATATATATATCATATTGGTGTATTTTTATTTTTTTTTTGTTTATCTTAATTTTAATTTTACATATTTTATATTATTTATAAGTACTCATAAAATGCGAGAACGCATTTTAATATTATACGGATCAGAATATGGAACCGCATATGATTGTTGTCGAAATATATATTACGAATTATATACAAGTTTTGATATAGATTTTTTTTCATTAAATGATATAAATATTATTAGTCTTTATAAATATCATAATATTATTATTATTGTTAGTACTACTGGATATGGTTGTCCTCCACATAATATGAGTCAATTTTGGCTAGCTCTACATAATAATGATTTTATTTTTTATGATAATATGAAATTTCATTTATTTGGATTAGGAGATAGTTCATATGATAATTATAATCAAGTAGCAAAAAAATTAAAAAAAAAATTGAAATCTTTAAATGCTAATATTGTAAATTATAGCTTAGGAAATTATCAACATCCATCTATGCATTTTTCAAATTTTAATATATGGAAGAATAATTTATATGACTTTTTAAAAAAAAATTATTATAATTTTGATATAAATACAAATGCACCTTTGATATATGATGTAATATTTTGTGAGCATAATAAAAATAAAAATAATAATATATATCATAAATATGATGATGATTTATATAATAAATATAATATTAATAACAATAGTTGTAATAACCAAATGATGAATATTTATAATAATACCAATGAGTATTATAATTTGAATGACAAGAAAAATACAAGTTGTTTTCTTAAAAATATTGAAAATTTTAATATTGATGAACATTTTTGTAAATTATTAAATTATAAAAAATTTGTAGTTACAAAGAATGAAAGATATACAAATATAAATTATGATCGAGATGTAAGATATATGAATTTAATAACAACAAATGAATGTTCAAATATATGTGGGTTAATAAAAGTACATCCTTTTTTGGATATAAATAAAACAAAAGAATTATTAGAATTATTAAAAATTAATTACAATGATTATATTATAATAATTCCAAATAAAAATTTTAATAACAATCAAAGTATATATTTACCATTAAATAAAAAAATAAAAATATTAGATTTATTTATATATTTTTTGGATCTTAATAAAATTGTTACTCCTTTCTTTTTTACATATTTATCTACAAAAACATTTAGTGATATTCATCGTAATAAATTTTATAAAATAGCAGATACTATTGATATATCTGATTATTTCTCATATGTATATCAAGATAAAAGATCATACTTTGATATCATGTTTGATTTTTATAATTATATTAATATAGATATAAAATTCTTAATTAATACATTGCCATATATACAAGACAGATGTTATTCTATATTAAATATATTTACAGAATATACAAATATAGAAAATTATAATTTTTTTAATATATATAATTTATATGCAAGTCAAAAATTTTTAAATATCTTACATTTTTTAAAAACAAACCTTAATTCAAAAAATATAACACATATACAAAATGTAAATTCTTTAAAAAATGAAAAACAAAAAAAAGAAAAACTTCTTCCACATTCGTCTTTTAATAATATATCCAATGATACTTCTAAAAACACACTAGTAGTAACATATTCAAACTTTTTAAATAATATATATAAAACAATTTTAAAAACAATTAAAGGCAAAACAGGAAAGGAAGAAAATATAAAAGAATATACACATATAACTACTAAACAGAATATAATAGAATTATTAGTATGTTTATATAAAATAGAAATAAATAAGAATAAAACATTAAAAGGATTATGTTCAGATTTTTTAGTTAATTTAAATCCAGGATCATTTGTATATTCAAAAATTGAAAATAGTATGCTAGCTCTAAATAAAAATATTTTTAATTTAGATTACACCGTTGTATATATTTCTGTAGGTGCTGCTTTTAGTAGTCTAATACCAGTAATAAGACAAAGACATTATTTATATTCGACACAATATATAGAAAGTAAAGATGATAAAAATAATAATGTGAAGCATAATGAAGATTATTATAAAAATATAAAAATGAGAAGAAAGAAAGATTTGCTCTTTCTAGGATTTAGGCAGAAATCCCAAGATTTTTATTTCAAAGATGAAATAAAAAGTTATTTATATTTTATTTATATTTTCTTGGCTTTCTCACGAGATATTGAAGATAAATTTGTATATTATAATATGTTAAATAATAATGATTCTTCAAAAAAATGGTTCCAAGATAATATTATGAGTAATAAAGATATGAACAATATATATATCAATAATAATAATAATTACTCTTATGATAATGTACATTATGAAAACAACTTTGATGAATATGAAGAAGATTATTTTAAAATGTCTTACGAACAAATGATTAATACAATAAAAGACAAAAAGAAAATTTATGTAACTGATATTATATTAATGTTACAAAATACTATATATGATTTATTAACACAAAAAAATACTATCATTCTTATATCAGGTAAATCAAGACCCTTTTCTCAAAATTTAATTAAAACATTTACAGATATTATAAAAAATAAAGAACCAAATAAAAATATGGATGAAATTAATTTATTTATTAAAAAAAAAATTGATGATTTCTCTATTATATTAGAATCGTGGTATTAATTTGGTATACACAATATATATAAATATATATTATATATATTATATATATATGTATATTTATTTATATATATATATTTATATAAATGTAATATATGAAGGAAAATAAAATATTAACAGGGGTCCAAGACAAATGCACTTAATTTTTATAAACTACTAATATTGTTGTTTCGATTTATACAACAAATATATAAAAAAAAAAAAAAAAAATGAAATAATAAATAAATATACATAATTATTTATATATTTATATGTAAATATAAATGAAAGGAATGCAATTCCTTTAAATGAAAAAGAAAAAAAAAAAAAAATTATGTCTATTATTTTTATAACACGTTTTTAATATATATATATATGATTTATTTATATATAATAATTCAAATAGACTTTTTTATGAATCTATCATCTATTTATTAATTTTTTTTTTTATCTTTACAAAAATATGGCTGTAAAACAAACAAAAAAAAAAATATAAAATATATTTTAAAATATTTTATTTTTTACATACATAAATAATAAGAAGAAAACAAAAAGGGAAAGGATATGTCTTCCTTAATAAATAAACAAACATGTATGTATTATATATATATATTTGATTACTCAATATGTGAGTGGGATATATAATATTTTTAAAAAAAACTAATTTTTTGCAACAAAAAATATAAAACAATATACGTATTTTTTTTTTTTTTTTTTTTTTTTTTTTTTTTTTGGGGGGTAAATATCTAATTATATGGATATACCATAAATACTAAATATGTATATATTTATTTTATTATAATACGCTGTCACATAATTCACATTTTTTTCTTTCATAAGGGTTATCATATGTACATATATTACACCTCTTAACCTTATTTTTCTTTTTAATTGTATATGTAACATTACTTTCTGTCGAATGTATATAAGATTGATAATTTATTGCAAGGGGTGAAGAAGATGGTTCATTTGAAGTCTTCAAATTTTTACTTTTGGTTGAGGAGGTGTTGTTTTTTTTTTCTATTTTTTTATTATTATTATTTAATTCATTTTGTAAAATATTGGAATAATTATTTTTATTGTTATTTTTTTTATTCTCCTCAGTAGATTGAAGAAGAGGAAAATCATCTGCACTAAATTTTTGTGAATTATTATTTTTGTTTTTCTTTTTATCATTATTTTTTTCTACATTTTTTTTTGTTTTTTTATCATTAGTAATAAGTGATGGATAATTATTATTATCTAAAGATAAATTATTGGTATCTTTTAATGAAGTTAGATTACATTTGTTATTATCATTTTTATTTTTTTTATTATCTAAATTTTTATGTTTATCTAATACATTTTTATTTGAAGATGTATTTTCTTTATTTACAATTTGTGAGTATTCTTTTTGAAGTTTTTTCTTCATATTCTCTTTTTTATTTTTTGATGACGTTAATAATTCATTGTCTTCGTTTATCTTTTCTTTTTTCTCTTCTGCTAAAGGTAAGGGTGGGTATTCTAGATCTAGGTTACTTATTTTTGTATTTAAATAAGATTCTTTATTCATTTCTACTTTATTTTTGTAAGAATTAATATTTGTCTTTGTATTTTTCGTGCCTTGTGTTTTATTACTGCTAGATGTTTTGACGCTTGAATTGCGATTATTTTTGTTATGATTATTATTTAGAAAAAGGTTTGACATATTAAGTTTATTATTATTTATATTGATATTATTATTATTACTATTACTATTATTATTTATATTATTATTGTTAATATTATTTTCGTAGTTTAGTGAGGGGTATTCTTCATTGCGAACATTTTTATAGCTACTACCTTTTGATAACATTATTGTAGATATATAAAAGTAAATAAAATACAGTTCATTTATTTTTGTATTTTTTATTATATTTAAGAATCTATTTCTTAAAGATAAGGATATATCATATAAATTTGATGAATTCTTAACATCGTTAATAATAATATTTGTATTTTCTTTATGGTTATTTTTTAGAGAATTTTTAGAGCTTGCACCATAATTATTATATGAACTACTATTATAAGAAGTGCTATTATAAGAACTGCTATTATTATTATTATTATTGTTCGTATTATTGTTCATATTATTATTATTTTTGAGTGTATTTTCTATGTCCTTTCTTATACGATAATATTCAGGACCTGTTGATAAACATTCTTCTAATGTTCTTGCATTTACAAAATTTCCAAGATCTTTAGATATAGTAGTTAACGATATATTATCTACATCAGATGAAATTTTATTTAATATTTTCTTTTTATTTTCATTGGATAAATTTATTAATTTATTTATGTTTTCATCTTTTATATATGCTGAAAAATAATTACTTAAGAATATATAAAAGAAGGAAACTAAATCAACCTTAGGATGTACATAAGGTAATAAATCTAATATAACTTTTTTTGATATATCACATTTTTTATCATATATATTAATTATAATATTATTATTTGGATTTTTTTTTTTTAAACATTTTTTTATTAATTGATTTATATCTTCTAATTCTGAATATTCAATTTGCACTTGTTTTTTAAATTCTTCATCTTTTAATTTTTGTTCTTGTTGTTGTTGTTGCTGTTCTTTTATGGCTTCTAATAAACATGTGGAATTTTCTAATTTTTTTAAATTTCCACCTGTTAATAATTTTTTACTCTTTTCATTTTTATTACATATCAAAGGTATAACAATATCATTTGTTGATTGAAATTTTTTCGTTTCTTTTGTTGTTGTATCTTTAGTATATATATTATTTGTATGTACCTCTTTTATATATATATTATTTGTATGTATATCATTTTTATATATATCATTACATAATAAAGACATTTGTTTTATATTATTGACTACATTTTCAATACAATGTTTATCAATTTTAAAAAATAAAAATATTAAATATAAGAAACCATATTTACTTAAATATTTTAAATTAACATTACAATTATTTTCAATTAATATTTTATATTTTAACATATCATCATCACACTTATAAATGTGTGGATTCTTTCTATAACACATTTCTTGTTCTATTTTTTGTTTCTGCAAATCTTCTTTATTATGATAATTACTACTACTGCTACAAGTTTTACTATTACTATTATTATTAATTTTATTATTACTTTTATTATTACTTTTATTATTTTTGTCATTTTTTATATTACTCATTGTAGTTAAGGCACTTTCAAAATTGAGACCTTTTTGATTTATATATATAAATAAAAATGAATAATATAAAATAAATGATCTATTATGTATTATTTGAAAGAATAAATATAAATAATTTTTTTCTAAATCTTCTTTATTATATAAAAGATATTCTACTTTTTCTACAACATAATCAAAAAATAATTTTACAATAAAAAATAAATTAGTAAAATTATGTGGATTATTATATTTACTATTTCGATCATATATATTATTATAATTCATAATATTATTTGCTATATTATTATTATTATTTTTATTATGTGTTTTGTTTTTTATATTTTGATTATTTATTGATAAAAAATCTTTCAGAATAATATTCTTATTTAATTCAATTATTTCATCTTGATTAAAATACAAACAATTCTTTAAATTTGATATATTCTCAAAAACATTTAAAATTAAATTTATATCTTCTTTTATAATAAATAAAAAAAAAGGTTTCATTGAAAAAAAATATTTTATAAAATCTACAATCTTACAATCGATATAATAATCAAAATACCAAGAATCATAAAACTTTCTAAAATTATAAATACATTTATGTTCTTTAATATCAATTATGTCTCTATCATCATCATCTGTATTAAAATCTTTCGTTTCATTATCTTCATGTTTATATTTATTTTTACCTTTCTCTCTATAACTACTACTATTACTATTATAATTATTATAATTATTATAATTATTATAATTATTATAATTATTATAATTACTATTATTAGTATGATAAGGTTGTTCTTGATTATTTATAGCATTATTTCTTATATCATTATAGGACGCACCACCAATAGATAACGTTATTTTATTCTTCTTATTGCTTCCTCTTTCTTCATGTTTTTCTGCTAGATGTAGACACAAATCAATCTTATTGTCGAAAACAACAAATATGCATTGTTCATATAAGCATGGGTGGTGTCTCTTTTTATAATGTTCAAATAGGCTTTCATAATCTTTATAAACCTAAAATAAAAATAAAAAGAAAAAGAATAAGACATACAAGAATATATAAATATTATATATATATATATATACATATCATATATATGTTGTGATTTTTTTTTTTTTTTTTTTTTTTTTTTTTTTTTTTTTTTTTTTTTTTTTTTTTTTTTTTTTTTTCTTTTGGCTTACATGTAGATGCAACTCCTCGTAATATACCACGTCGTCTATTACATTTTCTATATTTTCTTTAGACTGATTAGGTTTTTTATTAAAACAGAATTTACAAAAGAAATGATATTTATTAACATGATTCATGTATGTGTCAAAATCATATAAATATATATTACATAAATGACAATATATATGTCTGATTTGATATTTATGATCTCCTATTTTTTCTCCATATTCAATATGTACTTTAATATATCTTTTATAAAATATATTATATTCAAATAAGAATATATTATCATTATTTCCAACACATATATCACAATATGTTTTATTATGTTCATGCATATGTCTACATAACTCATTTAATCTTTTATAAGAGTAATTTTTTAATTGACTTAATATATTTATATTATCTAAATTTGTAAAGCATATTTTATAAAATATATCAATAACTTTAAAATAATCATCCGATTTTTCTGATTCTTCTTCACTTATATAAAATAAATTCTTTATATGTTGTTGATATTTATCATATATGGAATCATTTTTTTTTCTTAATAATACTTTCTCATTTTTTATATATATATCTTCAAAATATTTATCATCTTTATGATTTAATTTATATTTTTCCACTTTTCTATTTTGAATTCGTGTCCAATAATCTAAGCATGGACTAACTAAACAAGAATAGCTAGTTAAAAGTGTACATAAACTAAATATATAAAAATATTCATAGAATATTTTTTTTTCAATATCAGCAAATATTTTAGAAAAAAAAGCATATCTTTTTTGTGAATTAATACAAGTTAATAAATATTTTATTCTTTTCTTTTTCCATTTTACATATTTCTCATAATAAAAAAATAAATACATATTTTCAACTTTTTTTGTATTATTTGGATTATTATTCAATAATGCATCTTTTTTTAAGATCTTTCTTAAAATTATAACTTCATCATAATAAGAAGAAAATATTTTCTTTAAATCATCTTTAGAGTTGCTAAGTTTCTGTGTATCATCATTGCTATTTAAGAACGATTCTTTTTTTTCTTCATCGTCATTTTTACTGTTCATATTATCTTCATGGTTATATTCTCTCTTATGAGTACAATTATTTTCTATATTTTTATTATTAATTTCCTCTTTTTTATTTTTATCTATAGACCCTTTTTTTGTGTTACTACCTTTTGAATGTTTATTTTCACTTGTATTTTCTTTTACCCTTGATGTATATTCAGATAAATCTAATGGTTCATTGGATGCATACATTAAACTTTGCTCTATTTGTTTTTCTAACAATGTGTTTAATAAATTTTCATAAGTAAAATGTGTATAGAAATTATTTAAACAAATAAATATATATTCATTATGTTCTTTACAAAAAGGACATTTCATTTGAATTTTATCAAATTCATATTTATATATTTCTTCTTTTTTATTATCATTTCTTCTATTTCTGGATCTACTACTATCCATATTAAAAGAGTAATCATTATTATAATTATTATCTCTAAAGGTAAATTCACTTGTACTACTACTAACATTACTGTGATAGTAACTACGATGTGTATTACTAGCAGATGTATTAACACTAGTGCTATTATTATTATTATTATTGTTGTTGTTGTTGTTTCTATTATTATTATTATTATTATTGTAATAATTTTGCCCTGGATAATTCGCTTCATTATTCAAATTATCATTTTCTTTTTTCTCCATATATAATAAACGATAAAAACATAAAAAACAATATGTATGATTACATTCTTGTATACATATAAATTTAATTAATTCAAAACATAAACTACATTCTATAAATTTAAAATCAAGTTCTACTTTTTTCAAATCAAAATTTGTTACTTTATATTCTTCTTCATCCATTTCTTTTAAGGTATAATGTTCATTTTTTTCTTTTTCTCGAATTATTTTCTCAACCTCTTTTTTTATTATTTTATTTCCATTCTTTTTTATATTATCAATTAAACTATTATAGATTATTAAATTGTTTTCAATCCTTAAAATGTCTGCATCACAATAACTAAATAATTTTCTTATATGATAAGAAATGTTACTATACTTTTTGTTCCCTTCACTGTGTATATGTTTCTCATCTTCATTTTTAAGAAGATCAAATTTATTGTTACTTCTTACTGTATATTCTCTGTTTCGTCTATGCATTTTTATATTACTTTCTTAATTTTTTTTTTTTTTTTACGATACTTTATTATAAATATAAATAAATATATATGTATATATATTTATTAATTTATAAATACATACATAAATAATTATAAAATTTGAAATAAATAGGAAATTATATATATATATATATATATATATATATATATATATATGTGAACAAGAAAAAATTAAATATATAAAATAAAA
>NC_041706.1:1962538-1965038 GCF_900097015.1 Plasmodium sp. gorilla clade G2
ATATTTTGTAGAAAAGGATAGAATTTTACAGTACTGATATATAATATTCTATTTAATATCATATGGTAAAGATATTCATATAAATACATATATTTTATATAAATATGTATTAATCTTTTTTTTTTTAAAATATTAAAAATAAAAAAGGCACTTTTTAAAATATAAGGAAAATATTTCTTAACATTATTATTACAATTATATAACTTTTCGTTTATATCTTTTGACATATAAAAAGTCGAATTTTCATAAAAATAATTATGTATATTTTTATCTTTATCCAAAAAAGAAATATTATTTGGTTTTTGTATATTTTTTTTTTTAAAACAATTATTCAAAAATATATATATTGAACATATATTATTATTAATTAAAAATTTATTATCACTAATTTCTTTATTCATATTGTATATAGTATTTATCAACTTTCTTCCTAATTTGTCGAACATATATTTATTATTTAAATTATCCATATTTTCATAATCTATATTTTTCATACTTTCTTCTTTGTATTCATTAAACATTCTTTCCTTATCAGATTCTAGGTTCATATTATCATAATATGGAAAAGATTCTCTAATATTATTTTGATTAATAATATCTTTATTATTTATGTCCATCTTATTTCGAACATTATTACTATCAATATAATTATTATTATTATTACTATTATTACTATTATTGCTATATATTTTTTGTTGTTGTCTATTATTATTACTATTAAATTTATTACTATTAATGTCACTATCATAAGCACTATCCATATTGTTATTATCACTATATTCTAAATCTTCGCCTGATATTTGAATGTCCCTTAAATTATTTTTATCCAAACACATTTCCTTCAATACATATTTTTTCCCTTCTTCCACATTAATAATTTCTGTTGAATATCTATTATGAAAATTGTCTCTCATATTATTATTATTATCAGTCTGTAAACTTTTTGAATTTTTTTTTTTCTCAAGGTAAAAAAATTCTTCAATAATAGAAAGAAAATTTTTTACTTTTATATAATCAAGTTGTGGTATATTTAACAACGAGGATAATAATAATACACTATTTTTTTCTTTTATCGATTTTAATTCTTCTATATCATCTTCTTTAAAAAAGTCAAAAAATGAAAAAAATTCATTTGACATATCATTTGATATTACTATATATCTTAGTATATTTATTATCGGAATTTTCAAATAACTATCCTTACAAAAATTAAAAAATAATTTATACTTATCATTTTTTATATCATCAATATTATTATAATTATTTTTATTATTATTGTTCCTGTTTTTTTTATTCTCCATATATTCTTCCTTTAATTTTTTTTTATAATAACTCTTTTTATTCATATTTTCTTTGTTATTTTTTAATTTCTTTTTTTTTATTCTTTCATATAATTCTTTATTATATATATACTGTTCTTTTTCATCATGTGAATGATCTTCATAAGAATCATTTTCATTTATACTTGCATTATTTTGATTTGTCCATGTGCCATCATTTTTTTGATCTTCATAATAATTATTTCTTTCATTATAATCACTATAAATTGAATGATGTGGATAATTCTTAGGAAATCCATGATATTTTTTATTATAATCATCAACATAATTATCACTATCATCATCATAATCATCATCTTCATCATCATTATCATTATCATCATCTTCATCATCATCGTCATCGTCATCATAATCGTCATCATCATCTTCATCATCATCTTCTTCATCATTATCATCATCTTCTTCATCATCTTCTTCATCGTCTTCTTCTTTTTCTTCTTTTTCTTCTTTTTCCTGTTCTTCATCTTCCTCTTCATTTTTATTTTTTTTATCAGGTTCCTTCTTCTCATCAAAGAATTTCATACCATCATCATAATTTTGATAATATTGACCATTTTCATAATATTCATATATATGTAAATGTTGAATATCTTTTTCATCTTGATAATGATTCAAATGGTTATCTGTTTCAATTTCTTTCTTATCAGTGTATTTATGGTGCTCTTCCTCCTGTGCTTTATTACTATCATTTTGTATCCTTACATCCTTATCACCATTGTCTTTAATTTCACAATTATCTTTTTCTTCCTCTGTTTGTATTTCCTTCTTATGAACATGTCCATTTACACCTGAGTCCATTTCCTCTCTAATTATTTGTCTATCATTCTGATCATTTTTTATATCTTTCTTTTTTGTATCGATGGATTCACTTTTATCAATAGCGTATTTAATTAATGAGAAGAAATTATTGTAAATGCCGAAATAAAACAAGGAGATCCAAAATTGTATATTACATTTTTGTGTGATCATATCAAAATTATTTTTATGAAAATTAAAACATATTCCTTCAATAATAGAAAATTTCAATTGTATATTATTGAGTAATAAAGAATATTCATATAGATCATCAATATTTGTAATTTTAAAATTATATTGCATTTTTTTTATTATTTCTTTTGTTTTAAATTCATCTATAAAATTTACTATTCCATCTTTAATAA
>NC_041706.1:2267538-2357538 GCF_900097015.1 Plasmodium sp. gorilla clade G2
AATATGAATATAATCAAAATGATAAAAGTGATAAATATATATTTTCTAGTGACAATATATATAGAGGAAAAAACAATCCAACCATTGATAATATAAGGTTAAATAATTATGATACAAATGAATATAATATAGAACATAATAGATATAAAAATAAAGATATAAATGATAAGCCAGATAATACAAATATTTTCTTTTATATGAAAAATGAAGACATTCCTTTTAAGGATTATATATTTAATACATATAGTACGAATTATATAAATGATAGAAAATATATAACAGAAGAAAGTAATAAATATGTTAATGAAAATATTTTTGAAAAAATAGCTAATATTAAATCATTTCGTTTTTCTTTATTTTTTGATATATTTTTTGAATTAAAGGTAAATTTTAATCATTTAATTAATAGTCATATATGTGTTCAGAACGGATTGAAATATTTATTTTTTTATATGAAAAACTGTCACAAATTTAATTTAATTATTGATTGTGAGCAGAAGGTTAAAAGGATAGAGCATATGAATTTATTTTATGATAATATAACTGACAAGGAAAAAGAAGAAAATTACGACAACAAAAAAATGTGTGATAATAAAATTTATGATAAAAGTTGTTATTATTATAATATTTATAAACCAAGAAATAATTTTGAAAACACGACTAATAAATATAAAAGCAATGAATATAATCCACACCCTGATGAGAATATATTTATAAAAACCAATTCAGGTGTTGTTCTTTCGAAAAAAAATTTCTTAGAGTTGAAAAAAAGTGGTGAGTACACTTTACATATTAAAGACATATTAAGAGAAGGTAATACAAATTATATACATAAAGAACATATAAATCATAATAAAAAAAAAACAAACAAAAACAATTCTTTGAATGATTTTTCTTTAAATACACATGTATCGAAAGATTCAACAAAATATTCAAATATACAAAATGATAAATATAATAATATGGAAAATATTGATTATAGTAATAAATCATCAGAATGTATGAATAAAAAAGATACAAATAATAAATATAAGAAATATATTACAAATGATATATTTATAAATAATAAAGAATATATATTTGATTATAAATTAGATATGAATAAATTGAGAGGAAGTAAACTTTATTTTATTATTGGTATATCATTATTAAAACAGATAAATACAAATCCTTATTATGATAATATAAAAGAGGTTCATTTTATATATGAAGAAGATGATTTAATTAATAAAGAAATAAATATAAATAATATAGTAAAAAATGATTATACTGAATTATTACAATTAAGTTATAAATATATTATGAAAAGTATACATATAGATCCTAATAGTATATTAAATTATTATTATTTATGTATTATTTATTTATATAATCTAAAAATTAATAAGTGTATATATATTTGTAAACATTTTTTAATCAGACATAATATTTATGATATGTATACATTTCCTTTTTTTATGTTAAGTTTGACTGTAATGAGTTGTAGAACAATACAAGGTAAATCAAAAAGGAAATACGAAATAAATTATGATAATAATAATATAAATATGAAGCATAATTATAAGGACAAGTACTATTCTATGCATTATAGAGGTAATCAACAACAATGTAAAAACAATAAAATGGTTTATGATCATATGTCACCCTTTGAAAAATATAACAAACAATATGCTTCAATGCTTGATAGAGTAAAAATAAATTCTCCCAATTTTTTTAATTCAATAACGAATATTAAAGATATATATAACATGAATAATAAAAATGTTTCGAATAATAAAAATCTATCTCTTGATTCAAATCTATCAATATCTTCAAATGATACCAATAATTCAAACAAATTATGCAATATAAGTAATATACTCAACTGCAATATTTTGAAGAATAAGGAAGATGAAATTGTTGTATTAAAAGAAAATGATGAAAAGAGACTAACAAATTTATATACCAATAAGAATGAACATAGTTGCGATGAAAAAAGAAAAAATACATCTAAAAAAATGATTATTTTTTCTGATACTACAAATAAGGATTTAAACAATAGTACATTTAAAACAAAAGGAAGTCTCATAGATAAAAATATTATTAATAATGAAAAAAATAAGGAAAGGAAAATATCCGAGCAAAATAAAAAGGATATTATTTCAACAAAGATTAATGATGATTTATATCAAAAAAGAGAATTATTGAACAAAGATTTCCTTGACTTATTAAATAAGGCTATGAACATATTTTGTAATAATTTTTTTTTCCTATATATATATGTTTATTATATTATTCATTATTTTTCACTTTATGATATATTATTCATATGGGAGAGAAAAAATAAAAAGAAAAGAAATGAATATAAAAAGTATAATCAACAGACACATTTTCAAAATATGTCCTTAAATAATTTAATTAATTGTAATGGTTCAGAGTCTGATATGAATAATGAAAATAATAATCCTTTCAATATTATGAACAAGAAAAATAAAGGAAATAAAAAACTAACAAATTGTATTAAAGAAGAAATTGATAAAATATTATTTTCGATGAAAATATTAGAAGGTACGAATTCTAGTCAAAATGATGAAAAAAATATAAAAAATAGAAAAAAATTAAATACTCCAAATATATATCAAACGAATAAAAAGAGAACTAGATATTTGTATAACAAATTAAGTTATTTAAACAACATAAATAAAAATTATAATAATAATTATAATAAAAATAATAAAGATTATATTGATATTAGTAATATAAAATTATTACCATGTTGTATACCTATATTGGTTATATTATATAAATATATACATAGAAATATTTGTTCTAAAAAGACAAAAAATAATTCGGACGTATATATATATTTTTATATACATAATTTAATGTCTGAAATAAATATTAATAAAATCACATGTGATTTACATAAAAATAATTGTTGTAATGATGGCACCAAAAAAGATCAAATTGATGATAGTAATTGTTTTTTTATATATTCAAAAGAAAATGAACAAATAATAAATAAAAATAATTTTTTTTATAATAAAATAAAACGTAGTACATCATGGATCAATAATGAAGATAATACACTCTTAACAAAACATCCTGATGATCATAATAATAATGTAAAAAGAAAAATAAGTTTAAAAAATATATATTTAGAAACTATGGTGTGGATAGGTTTAAGTGAGATTTTTATATATCTAAATGTATATCCAAAACTTATTGTATATTTGTTTCATATTATTAATACGTATATAAATTTCTATTTAAGTTTGAATAAAAATAATAATACATATAACTATGAGAAATGTAATTTTTTTTATAATTTAACTCACCAGTTTATGTGTGTCAAATGTCTATTTCTTTTTTATTTATATAATAGATCTACAAGCAAAAAAATATATAATAAAAAATTTAAGAGGAAACAAGATAAATTAAATAATAATATCCCTGAAATATTACAATATGATAATATATATAGCAGAAGAAAAAAAATAATATTAAATAAAGAAAATTTTATGTCCTTTAAAAATATATATATAAAAATTCTATTATTCGAGAGAGAAACACAGAAGGGTAATATACATATGGATATTTTTGATAACCATGAAATATTGATAGAAAACAATTATGTATGTTTACAACATGATCATATTCCAGAATATAATTTTAAATTGCCATATCGTATTATAGACAAAAATAAAAAATCAAAATCGAAATTCTGGCCTTTTAAAACAAAAAATAAAGATTTTAATACTAGAAAAAATGATATAAAAGATATAAATAAAAAAAATAAACATAATGTAGTAGAAGATGTGAAAAAAGAAAATGTTGAAAAGAATCATATATTATCTGATGATAATCAAAAAAATAAAATAAATATAAAAGAACATAAAGAATTAATAAAAAAATTACATTTAGATGAAAAGAAATTATTTAATTCATTTTTTTATCATAATAGCTTAAATAAAAGACATAAAGAATATAAAATAATAAAAAATTTGAAAATATATTTATCCTTAATGACCAAAATATATTATAATGATAGAAAGGTTCAAATTTTATATGCTCGTTATTATTTTTTAAAACAAAAATATATAAAGGTTATCAATATTTTATCTTTACTTAATGATCATTATAAAAAAAAAACATATTATTTTAAAAGAGACGAACAAGGATATCTTACAAGTATACAAAAAGAAAATAACAATAAATCAAATAATATATATTTAAATAATATCTTGTTTTTCCATTTAAATAACCAATCTGATTTTTTATATGAATATATAAATATATATATGTATTATCAATCATATATCAAATTAAAAAATTACAAAAAAGCTAATTATTATAAAAATATCTTAAATACTATATTTTTATATTGTCCAATTATACCTTTCCATTCCTTCCCATTTATAAATCTTTAAATTTGCTAAGGAATCCAAACATTTTAAGACACAAAAATTTTAACAAATAAAAAGTTACTTATTATTTTATTGTTTTTTTTTTTAAACAAATAAAAATTTACCGAATTTTTAATATATATATTTTTTATATTTGTGTTTTTTTTTTTTTTTTTGTGTACTACAATATATTTATTTATAAATAATATTTTTGTGTGTTATTACATATCTGTTTTTTTTCTTTTTTTTTTTTTTTTTTGTCTGTCTGTCCCTTTTTAGTTTATTAAATAAAAAAAAGAAAAACATTACATATATATATTATATATATATGTAATATATTATTTTATATATATATTTGTCACTTTTCTTATTTTTAATTAAAATAATATATATATATATATATATATATATATTTAATTTTTTTTTTTTTTTTTTTTTTGGTGGAATGAAGTATATATTTGTATTCTATAATAAAAGCAATTTTTAAAATTTTATTTTTAAATTATTCATAAGAATATATTCGGTTCTTTTAATTATAAATAACTATTATCCTTTAAAAAAAAATTAATAATAATTAATGGATAAAACCCATAATGAATAAAAAGGAAATTGTTGTTTTTATATTATTTCAAAATATTATATAAGAATAATAAATAATTATATATAATAAATATATATAATATTTAATTCGTTCTGTGTCATGTGTTTTTTTTCTATATATTTATTTTGATATTATTATATACATTTTTTGTAATAATATATAAAAATAAATAAATTTATTGTTATATTTAAAATGGTATATAATATAAAAAATATATTATTAAACATAATATAGAGCATTTTTAAAAAGATATATATATATATATATATATTATATGGATCGCTATATATATATTATAAATAATATATAATTATATATATATTAAAAATATATATGTACATTATATTAAAATATATTATATTATATCATATCTCTATATGTAATATTATATTAAAAAAGAAAAAAAAAATTATATATAAAAAAAATATACATTTTGTAATAATTATAAAATAATTAATGAGAAAAAATATATATATAATTTTTATATATAATTATTTTTTTATTATGTAATGAAATTTTTTTTATAAATATAGTTCATCATTCTCATAATATTTATATATATTATATATAAAATATATATATTTTTTTATTTTTTATTCTTTATATAGAATTATAATTAAATTTATTAATATATATATATTTTATTATTTTATAAAATGCCTTTTCTATTTTAAGCTTAAAAAAAAAAAAAAAAAAAAAAAACCAAAAAAGAAAAGAGAAATGAAAATATTACTATATACATACATATAATATAATAATATTTTTATATAATATTTTGATTTTTTTTTTGTACGAAAAAGAGAAGAAATTATTTAAAATATAATAATAAATACTAAATATATAATTTGTATAATATTTTTATACATAAATATTTAAGGTTTAGATTATATTTATATAATTTTTTCCTTTTATTAATATATATATATATTATAATTAAAATTATTTGTTGACTTTTCCTTATTGTGATTTATTTTATTTTATTTTTTTTTTTGATTTATAAAAATATACATATATATAAACATATATATATATGTATATATAAGTTGAATCCATTTATATATATATATTATATATATATATTTTTTTTATTTTTTTACCTATCTATTTATCATTGTGTTATAAAATTATAAAAATATGGTTGCGATAAAAGAAATGAAAGAACTTGCCTTTTCTAGGCCTAGTTTAGTTGAGACATTAAATAAGAAAAAGAAATTGTTAAAAAAAAAGGAGAAAAGGACAGTACTTTTATGTACCTATGCATTTATTACTTTTATAATATTTTGTATAGGAATATTATATTATACAAATAAATCATCCTCATATAACAATAACAATAATAATAATAATAATAATAAAAATGAATATAGTTTGAAAAAAGAAGAAATTGAATTACTTCGTGTTCTTCTAGAAAAATATAAAAACGAAAAGGATGGAATTATGAATGAATCCTCAAATGAAGTTAATGATAAAAATTACAACTCCCCAAATAATAATATTAATAGTTATGATAGTAACGTTAGTCATGATAATATAAAATCTAATAAGGAAGAGTATATTAATTTAGAAAGAATATTACTAGAGAAATACAAAAAATTCATCGAAGAAAATAATGATGAAAATAGAAAAGAGTTATCAAATATATTACATAAATTATTAGAAATCAATAAATTGATTATACTTGAAGAAAAAGATAATAAAAAAGTATATGCTATAAATGATAAGTATGATGAAAAGGGTGCTTTGGATATAGGAATGATGGAAGAAATAAAATATAAAAAAGAGGACCCAATAAATAATATAAAATATGCATCAAAATTTTTTAATTTTATGAAAGAACATAATAAAGTATATAAAAGTTTAGAAGAACAAATGAGAAAATTTGAAATTTTCAAAATGAATTATATAAGTATTAAAAGTCATAATAAGTTAAATAAGAATGCTATGTATAAAAAGAAAGTGAATCAATTTAGTGATTATTCTGAAGAAGAATTAAAACAATATTTTAAAAAATTATTACCAGTACCTAAGCATATGATACAAAAATATGTGAAACCATTAGAAAATCATTTAGAAAAAAATAGATTAATAAATGAATTTTATACAAATGGAAAAAGAAATGATAAAGATATATTTATGAAAGTACCAGAAATATTAGATTATAGAGAAAAAGGTATAGTGCATGAACCAAAAGATCAAGGACTTTGTGGTTCATGTTGGGCATTTGCAAGTGTTGGAAATATTGAAAGTGTCTTTGCTAAAAAAAATAAAAGTATTTTAAGTTTTAGTGAACAAGAAGTTGTAGATTGTTCAAAAGATAATTTTGGATGTGATGGTGGACATCCATTTTATTCATTCCTTTATGTTTTAGAAAATCAATTATGTCTTGGAGATGAATATAAATATAAAGCAAAAGATGATATGTTCTGTTTAAATTATAGATGTAAAAGAAAAGTATCTTTAACATCAATTGGAGGCGTTAAAGAAAATCAATTAATTCTTGCATTAAATGAAGTAGGACCTTTATCTGTTAATGTAGGAGTAAATGATGATTTTATATCTTATTCAGAAGGTGTATATAATGGTACATGCTCAGAAGATCTAAATCATTCAGTTCTTTTAGTTGGATATGGACAAGTACAAAAAAATAAATTAAATTATAAACATAATAATATACAAACTTATAATACAACAGAAAATTTTAATCAACAAGATGATAATATTATATACTATTGGATTATTAAAAATTCATGGAGTAAAAAATGGGGAGAAAATGGATTCATGAGATTAAGTAGAAATAAAAATGGAGACAACGTTTTCTGTGGTATTGGTGTAGAAGTATTCTATCCCATCTTGTAAATAAATAAATAAATAAATAAAAAAATATACATATATATATATATATATATATATATATATATATATATATGTATGCATGTTATGTTGAAAATATATATGGTCCAATAATTTCTCATTAATCTGTTTTATATATACAATATTTTTGTATATCAAATTAAAAAATATATTTTTCCCTTTTCAATTATAGTTCAAATATATAATTATTATCTATATAATATTAAAAAAAAAAAAAAAATTTATATGATTATTTTATTTTTAATTATTCTTTTTAATTTATTGTATTTTTCTTTTTTTTTATGTTTATTTTTTTTTTTTTTAAGATATAACTTTTTATTTTATTATAAAAATTAAATTAAAATCCGTTTTGACATTTATATTAAAATGATAATTTAAAAAAAAAAAATAATAATATATAAATAATATAATATATTACATAAATAAAATTAAAAATCTACATTATAGGTTAAAAATGGTAAAAAAATAAATATATATATATATATTTTTTTTTTTTTTTTTTTTTTTTTTTTTTTTTTTTTGTTCCGACATATTTTTTTACATGAAGGAAAAATATTTATATATTTTTTATATATAATAATTTATATAGCATAAATCATATATTAATCTATATTTCTTTTTATTTAAAAAAAAAAAAAAAAAATACCTTTAAAATTTAAGCTCATATAAAAAAAGAATATATGATACCAAATAAATAATTTTTAATATAAAATATGGAGCATAATTAAAGATAATTTTTTTTTCAAATAAGAAAAATATTAAATAATATTTAATATATTTTTTTCTTTTTACTTTTAATATAAAAATATTAGATATATAAAATAAAGGGATACAAAAAAAAAAAAAATAAATAAATAAATAAAAAAAATATTATATATATATATAAATCGAATGAAATAATAAATAAGTAATTATATATAAATATTAAAATTTATTTTTTTATGTGAAGTTATTAAAAATAAATTGTTTCATTTAATATAAAAATATATATATATATATTTTTATGTTTAATGAAGCTTTTTATATAATTTTTTTTTATAGTAATATATTATAAATATAAGTTATCATACATATCTACATATATTTATATGTAAAAAAGAACTTTATCTTTCCATTTCTTTACCTTTTTTTTTTTTTTATTTTTTTTTTTTCAATCTCTTAAAAATATAAAATTTTTATTTAGTAAGGATAGTATGAGTAAGCATACTGGAAAAATTTTACTTGCATCATCTTGTGCTCTTAGTGTTGGTATTTATTATTATGTAAAAACATCCAAATATTCAGATTATAAGAAAAGATACGAAGGTGTTTTAAATGATATAGAAAGACAAAAAAAAAAATTCAAAAAATGGACATCTGAAAATTTATAAATATAGCAAAAAAAAAAGGAAAATCTATAACCAAAAAAATTATATTTATTATTATATATATTTATATTTATTTATCTATATTTTCATATATATAATTCAAATATACATTCAAATATATATAACAACCTTTTGCAGCTATATATATTTTATTATAAATAAACATAGTCATAAATCAAAAAAAAAAAGAAAAAAAAAACATAAACAATGAATAAATCTATTTCAATAGTAAATAAATTAAAAAATGTTTTAAAAAGAAAAAATAACAACCCCAATCCGTCATCGGTTTTTAAAAATTTTAAAATGCAACGTATATATTCAAATGAAAAAATAAATAAGAAAGAACATTATATTTATTTTAGGGAACATGATATAAAAGAAGGTAATAAAAATAAATATATATAAATAAATAAATATATATATATATATAATATATATAGCATATTTTATTTATATTTTATTCTCTTCTCTCTTTTCCATGCAGACTTTGATTACACACATGTAATAAAGACCAAAAATCTATTTAAATCTCGAAGACAATACAAACATTCATTTTTATTTATTTCAATGGGCTCTATTGTGACCATAATCTTATCCGTATTCTTTTTAACATCAAAATGGAACAATAATAATTATTATTAAAACAATAAAAATAATTACATATATATATTATATATATATATATAAATATATTTTTTTTTTAATTTAAAATTAATTATACTTTCATGAGCTTTGTTTTTTCTACATTATATTAATCATGCATCCATATTCATCTTTTTTTTTTTTTTTTTTTTTTTTTTTTTTTTTAACTTTTAATTGAAAATTTATTATATTTTTAAATATGTTTCCTTAATATAGAATCCAAACATAGCCTCAAGAAATTTTGTTCATCTTTATTTAAGTTGCCATTATGACCACACTTCACTAGAACTGGCCACCCCAAAGCACTAAATTAAACGAAAAAATATATATATATATATATATATATATATATATTATACATAGTAACGTAATATATATATAAATTAAATAATCCATATGGTTAACATAAAAATATAAACAGGGTATTTTTTTTTTTTTTTTTTTTTTTTTTTTTGTTAATTACTTTGGTGAATATATTTTATAATTATCCTTATAATATATCCTAAAGTACGATATTGGTATGAGAGATTTTATATCTATATCCTTATCATCCTCATCATGATTTATATCTAAAGAATTATTCAGTCGTTCTATAAATGTATATATTATATATGTGTGTGTGAAGAGCTTTTTAAATATTAATATACGATATATAAGAAAAATTATAAAATGTATGTTAGTGTCTTGGTTAATGGTACTATATTCTGAATGTAACTTTTCTGAATATTTTTTCATTTTTTTTATTTCATTTTTTAAAGTAAAATATATCTTGCATATATTCATACGGTTATTTAATCTCATCCAACTTACATATTTTTCTAACTCTCCTGAAAATTTTAAATCATTTATATCTGTTCCTATATCTTTGGAAAATATACTAAGAAAATAATTTGATTTTCTTGTTATATCATCCTTATATGAGTTAAAAAAAGATACCATTTGTTTCATATCTATAATATATGTATTATCATCAAATTTGTAAAATATATCAAATTTATTTTTATTCGTGTCCTTTTTATAATAATTCATACATACAATTAAATCATGTAAGAATAAACATTTTTTAATTTTAAAATATGGAATTGTTATAATATTCTCGTTAAAACAACATTCATCTGTACTAGCTATTTCAAATTGTATATTACCCTTACCTTTAATTTTTTTTGTTTTCATTCCTTCATTGTTATTATTAAACGATCTTGTCAAGTCTTCATCATTATCTATCTTAGATGATAAACCAATACCAGTGCGTGACTTCAATTTTGTAAATAAATTTTTAGACGAACTTGTTATCTTCTTGTCACATCCTTTATCATTATTACATGTTTTTGTATCTTCTTCATAATCCATTTTATCATTTGTCATATCTTCATTTGTCTGTTCATTTATATTTCTATGAAGATCACAATATTGAGATAATAAAAATGGAATTTCATATAATCTATTAGCAAATTCAATTTTTTTAGATGATGTAAAACATTGAGATGGATAGGAACCATACACCTTCATTTTAAATATAAAAGCTTTTAAAAAATCAATTTGTTCCTTTTCTGGAATATTATTTATTTCTTTAAATAATTGTCCACATGAATTTAAATTATATTTTATTGAATCTACTGTTTCATATAAGGAATCACTAAATTCATCAAGGAATTTTATAATATCTATATCTTCAATACGAAATAAGGATTCCTTATCATTATTTCGATTATCTTTATTTATGTGATCATATAAATAATCATTTTTTAAAAAAAAACCACTATATGTAAAATGAACCTTTTCAATATCTTTTCTTTTCGACATATATACGTCTCTTAAAATTTTATTTAATAATTCCATTTTATATGTAAACTCTTTATTTTCTTTTAACATATCATATATACATGTTTTTTTAAAAAGATTATTATTCATATGTTCCTTTATATAATCATCATAATTAGAACTTGCTTTTTTAAATGTGTCCATAAAACTCACATTATCATTATATATACAATAAAGAGCATTGTGTGTTTGTTCTTCTAATTTATCTTCCTTTGAATTATACAATGACATAATAGATTTATATGTCTCCAATCCGATTGAAATAAAAGAATTATTTGTTGTAGAACATTTATTTAGAAACGAAATGCAATCATTTAATACTTTCCAACTTTGAAGAAACAGGCGAAAATCAATATTTTTCAGTTTATTTTCTGACCAATAATTATCTACATATTCGTCTATAATTAGGGTATCAGAAAATGTAGGTAAATCTCTATTCATAATAAAATCATCATAATTATTTTTATTATTATGAATGATGTTGTTATTTCTTTTTTCTTTCTTATCATTATTATTATTATTTTTATTATTATTATTATTTTTATTATTATTTAATGTTTGATCAAATGAAGTGTCCATATTTTCTATTCCTTCTTTACCCATATGAACCCCACTTTTCTTATCATCATCATCTATTAATAAAGGTAACAAATTCATATTCACAATTTGGTCTTCCTTCATATATTCATGATTTAAAATATCTTGGTCATTTGATTTCTTTCTACTAGACTCCATTAATAAGTTTCCATTTTTATACACCTTGGATATTTCTCTAGATACTCCAGTTATTGCATTAGACATATAGTGAATTATTTCATCATAATTATCATATATTAAAATTTTTGGTACATTTGAATTTATATAATATTTTGTAATATCCAATTTGTAGGATGTAAATTTTAATATGTTATATGCATACTCACCAATCATATATCTAGCTACTTGTTCAAAATTATAAAATGATCTATCAATACATACAAAAGAGATTTTTGATTTTTCTTCTTGACCAGTATTATAATTCACATCTTTTTTATTTAATAACTTATTATTTTCTATATGATTAATGTTCCATATTTTTTTCATTCTATAATTAGATATTTTTAATTTACATAAAGTAAGAAATTGTAATAATAACCACAATATATACTTTATGGGTACTAACAAATGGTCTATTAATTTCGTTTTTTTCCTATTCATTAATAACATCAATTTATATATTTCTTTTTTAATTCGTCGAATATCTATTTCATTCTTATATATCTTATCTATCATTTCATATGTGCCATCAGACTTTTTATTAAAATTACTTAAATGATAAGATACATAAGAACACAAAGGACCTCCTATAGATGTTCCATGTAAACCTAAATATTTCACATCTTTTGATAAAAGATATTCAGCAATTTTTAAAGCATCCATATTATTTCTATTAAAGTTTGGATATCCACATGATTTGCCATACCCACGATAATTATATACAAAAACATTTATATTATTTTCTAAATAAAATTGTAAGGTTCCACCATAACAAGCATTTAATTCATAATAAGCTCCATTGGGATTAAAATATAAGACAACAGGAACATCACGTAAATAATCTTCATGATATATATAATTATAAAATTCATTATTAAAAGCTCTAAAAAATATATTATATCTATTATATTTATTATTATTATTATTATCATTAGACATATCTAAATGAAATAATTGATCAGGGTTTGTTCTCAAATTTTCATAATATTTTTCCATCTTGCTATTTAAAAACTTTTTACAAGGTATAAACATACAATCTAATTTGTTTCGGTTCATATATAAATATTCTTGTTTTGCATAGTATTTATAAATCATTTCATATTTAAATAAATCTAATGTACCAACTATTTGATTTTTTATAAAAGATTGCATATTACCTATATTCATTTTGTCCTTTAAACTATTTTTTCTAAAAATGTCTCCTAATATATTTATAAGATGTATTAATTTATTTAACAATTTTAAAAATTTATCATCTTCTATTAAAATATAAAAATCTTTATAATTTGCATGACTTATGGATTTTTCATAATTCTCATGATAAAATAAAGTTAAAATATTTATTTCTGCATATGCAGACATATTCTTATTCGATGGTAAATTATCCATACTTTTAATATTATTGTTACTGTTATCTTTATCCATAATTTTGGATTTTTCATCATTATTTGATTCATTCTTTCTATTAAAATAATCAGAATGATCTTTTAGGTCTTCACCAGTTTTATTTTTTATATTTATTTCATTACACGTTTTAATATTCTTACTATTTGTATTTCTTAAATTTTTTTTTTCATCTAAAGATGTATTATTATACAAATTAAAAATATTTTTGTGCACATCATTAACCATAGTATTAATTATTCCACTTATTTTTTTTATATAATTTTGAATATCTTCATATTTTAATATCTGGTAAGGTTCCTTTTGGTATATATCTCCTTTTCTTGTTATAAATTCATTAACAATTTCATTGAAATCTTTTCCTATATTAATTTTAGTAAATATATCAGGACATATAATATCATTCTTATTAACATGTATATAAATTTCATTAATTTTTATCATAAAATATTTCAAATGATAATAAAAATTTAATTGCTCTTCATTTAATTCCACATTTTCTTCTAAGTTTATATATAAATAATAGGTTACATATAAAGTATACAATATATATAAACTGCTAAAAAAGTTGTAGTAGTTTTCCTTATTATTATAGGAAAACAATTCTTCTAATTTTATTTTATATGTATTCTCCTTATCTTTTTTTTCATTTTGTATCTTCTCTTTAACAATTGTGTGAATGTCTTTTAAAACAGATGATAATTTAGATGTCTCTCTTAAATAAAATTTGGAAAATTCAATTCTGTTGTCATAGTTGGTCTGTAATAACAAAAATAATATTGAGTATACGAAAAATTAATATAATATAATAAATATATAATGTTTATTATGATGGATTATATGGGGTACAACCTTCATAAATTCACATTACACGAAAATATATATATATATATATATATTTATATTTTATATAATTTAAATATATTATACATGTTTACCTTGTTTTGATAAATGAACAGACTTCCAGGGTATGTTAAAGCTCTTACGACAAAATGGAAACATACATAAAACAATAATATATTAACAAACAAATAAAATAAAGCGTTGTTGAATATAAACAAAAACAAAGACACATATGTGTAAAAAAGGTATAACAATGTTATACAGAAAAATATTAATGAGCTTTTTTTTTTAAAACTCTTAAGTAACTTTTTACCAATCATATTTATAAAATCACACATATATACATATATATAATACTATTAAAAATATTAATAATGTTAATTATAACAATGTCAATTATGCGTAAATACTATTCTTTAATTTTTAGTCATATCATTTATTCAATATGCACAAATATATGTTTTTTCTGCCTGTTATGCATTTTCAATTATATATGGAGAAAATTTTAAAAAAGCATTTACGTAAATTGAGTATATTTACAAACATATAAATATATTATATTAAAAAGAAAAAGAATTATAAATCTGAATAAGATTAATATAGCATGAATTGGTAAAATAATAATCATATAAATAAATAAATATATATATATATATATATATATATATATGTTCTAATTAAAATTGTTTGTAAAAATTTTATAACGTTAAATTTTTATATATTGGTATAACAAACATTAAAGCGAAGAAAGTTTTTACAGCAAGTATGAAAATGATATGAAAAAAAAATAAAAAGAAAAACAAATAAAAAAATAATGTAATCAACTGCTAATTATACATTATATTATATATAAATATTTCCTCATTTAATTAAAAATACAATTCATTTTATAATTATTCAAAATGCAAGTATTTATGTATTAATAATATTGGCTTTTCGTTTTTTTTTTTTTTTTTTTTTTTTTTTTTTTTTTTGTTATTTATTTTTTACCTGCATGTTCAGAAATATTTTATAAATTAAAAAATAAAAAAAATAATAAATGTTATAAAAAAAAAAAAAATTATAATAAACAATGATAACAATTAAAAGACATATATGTTTTTCAAAAAAATGGAAAATAAAAAAAAAAAAAAAAGAAAATATACAGTAATAAAGATAATAAATTTTATATATTTTCATACAATAAAAAGCTTTTTATTTCAAAAAATTGGAAATAATAGAAAAAAATATAAATAAAATATATAAATAAATATAAATTTAAAAATATATATATATATTTATTTATTTATTTGTTTGCCTATTTATTTATATAACAACTATATATATACCCAAAAAAATACATACATATATATACATTTCATACATATGTTTCGTATTTCTCCTTTTTATTTTCAATATCTTTCTTTAATTTGTCTTGTAATTTTAATAAAATGGGATGATTAACATTCATTTCAAATGGTTCTTTTTTATTTTCTGTACAGAGAATAATTTTTCGTATGGGTAAAATATTCCTGGTTGTTGAACATATAAATGAAAATTCGAATTTGTGAATGTCTTTAATATCAATAAAATCTTTTATTAGTTTTATATTTTCCCTTTCACATAAATTGATAATTTGTTCTCTTATAGTTCCTTTAAGAACTAGTTCATCTTTGGCTGTATATAAGGTATCATTAAAAAAACAGAAAAAATTGCATGATAAACCTTCAGTTATTTGATTATTTTCATTGAATAAAACAACTTCATGACTATTTTCATTTTTAAGTTTTAAGAATTTATCTCGTACTTGAAATACATCTGCATATTTTATATTAGGAGTTTTTCTCTCTCCACACATCATATCTATTTGAACATGATCTTGATGTTTTGGTAAACATTTTATATAACACAAAATAGAATAATATTTTTCCAACATATTGACAGTACTATTAATATCCCAAGTTAATGTAATCATAACCATATAATTGGAATTATCACTGAAATGTTTTTTTTTTAAATCATCTTGTAAATTATTTAAATATTTAAAACCTGTTTTTATGTTTTTACTACTATTTTTATATATATCTTCAACTGTTAAATCCTTTAAAATTTTCGATATATGTTCTCTGTTCGTATCATTTTCTTGCACCTTCAAATAGTTGGAACAATATTTATGTAAATTATTCATATGAAGAGTAAAGTTAAAGATATACTCTGGAGAAATCACTGTTTTCATTGTTGTATATACTCCTTGTATCCCTAATTTAATAAAATCTTGAGTTGATAAATCAACAAGGGATGGAACATTGTCTTTAATTAAAATTGCCATTTTTAATAAAATTTTATATAATTATTAAATTAAAAATATCATAGAAGAAGGAAACTATTATATACATATAGAAATATATAAATCTATATATGTGGGATAATATATATTTATTTAAATATATAATTAATTTATTTTTTATGCTTTTCTTTAAATATGTTAAGATCAATATATAATTTAATAAACTATTTACTTAAAAAAAATATATATATATATAAATATATTTTTTTAATTGTTCTATAGAATTCAAACAAATAAAAGAAATGAATATATTTAAATAGGTTATTTAAAAATAATCATATATTATTATATAAATGGGGATATATGAAAAAATTTTAATTTATATGTCACCTAAGGATGATACCTAAATAATTACAAATAATAGAAAAAAATAAAATTTAATTCATAAATCTATTTATAATTTAAATTATTCTTTTTTAAAATATAATAATAAAGGGGGAAAAAAAAAATAACATATATAATATAAATAACCATTTAGGGTTTTTCTTTATATTTAATAACAACGTTCATAAGTTATTCCTAAATTTTGAATGAAATTAATAAAAATTTGGGAATATAAATTTTGATATATTAAATTTAGAATATAAATAAATAAATATATATATATATATTTATTAAAATTTTTTTTTTTTTTTTTTTTTTTTTTTATTTGTATAAATATGAACTAAATATATAAGGAAACCTACTGACAACATTGCTTATATGAGTTCTTTATTTCTTAATATATAATGTATTAACTTTTTGTGCATTTAAAATAAGAGTATTATTCCGAATACTTATTATAATTATTTTTTAATTGTTTCACACATTATTTTTTTTAATATACATATATAATATATATATATAATATATTTCCTTACAATATCTTTCTTGTATTTATAAATAATTTTTGTTTTTATTTATTTATTTATTTATTTTTTTTTAAATCTAATTAAAATGTAATACCTTACGTTAGGGAACAATTTAATTTTTTTTTTTTTTTTTCTTAAAAGAAAATAAAAATATAACATATCCCTATTATTATATACGTAAATATCTAAATGTGTACTTTTTTTTTTTTTAAAAATTATTTCTTAAATATATTTATAATAATATATCTTTTAGTTTACATTTACTATAATTATTTAATTTAAATTTTTTGTAACTTATTGCTTTTATAAAGTATTACATCAAAGGTTGATATAAAATAGAAAAAGACAAAAAAATATTATTTTTATTAAAATAATAACATAAAATTTATATTGAAATATTATCTTGTATTATTAATTGTCAGAAATAACTGATATTGATTTATTTTCAATTTCAAGCTTTTTATAAATAATAAATAAATTCATAAATATATTATATATATATATATATATATTTATTTATTTATTTATATATTTATCTATTTATTTATTGATAATTTTAGAGAGGAACGAATTTATATATAAAAATATAATATTTCTTATACACAAAGAAATAATAATAATATAAATTCATATATATTCTTACATGAAGCTGTAAATAATATATGTCATTTAAATGTTATATTTTTTTTAATTTTAAAATAAATGGACTGATATAATATAATGAAAAAAATTAAGGACGAATTTGATGATTATTATGATGCATATGAAGAGAATTGGTCACCCGATACATTTGCAGAATTGGAATCAAGCGAAAGTTTAGAAAAAACGATACAAAAAAAAATGTATAAAGAAGAATTCGAGCAGAGCAATTTCTTTTGTGCAGCAAAGGAAATATATTCAAACGACTCCGAAAGTATGCAAGTAGATAATAATGATATAAAAAAAAAAGAAATAACAAATGATGATATAGTAAATGATAATAATAATGAAATTAAAAATGATGATATAGTAAATAATGATAATAATAGTCATCATTTAGTATTAGATATCGACGAAAATATCGATCTTACTGAGGAAGACGTTGAACCTACTAATAAAAATGAAAATAATTTTGATGAAAGTAAATGGACTAATCATTTTAATGAAGAAGATCAAAAGGAAGATTCAAACAAATTATATGATGAAAGGAATGATGATATAGATGAGAACAAAAAAAGTCATGAAGAAATTAATTTATTTAAAGATATATATGATGAATTGGAAAATTCTAAAAATGAAAAAGAAAATAACTATGAGAATTATTCATATAATGATAATTATTCGAATAAAAAAAATGAAAACTGTGATTCTTTTTTGAATGAATTAAATATGTATAGTAATAACATAGAAAGAAATGATGATGAAAAAAATGATTCGTTAAGTGTCATTAATAGGAACGAATCTGACTTAAATTTATTTGATGATTTAAATGATACCAATCATTATAACAGTAATAGTAAAGATAAGAATGATTTCGATCCATGTAGTAATAGTTATAATGAATATAAAGAAAAAGATGATATTTTTGTTGATAATAATAATAATAATAGTCATATGAATGATATTTTTGAGAACTGTCATAGATATGAAAAAAACGAAGAATATGAAAACTATTCAAATAAATCATTTTGTCCTATTTTAAAGAAAGGAGAAAATGATTATGATGATACAAAGGAAAATAAAATTGATATGATAAATATGAATAATTTTGAAAGATATAATTTAAAAGATGAAAATGTAAGTTTACAAAATGATGATATTGTTAGTATTATCAGTGAAAGATTACAAGAAGATAAAAATAAAAATAAAAATTCTATGGATTATAGTTTTTATAATAATAATACCTATACAAGTTATAATGATAAAGATATAAAAGATATCTTATCAAATTATAATATGTCAAATGATATATCTAATAATTTATCTAATATTATTTCAAATATGATATCTAATAATCTATCTAATATCATATCAAATAATATATCTAATTATAATATATCCGATAGTATTGATTCAAATAAAAATAATTTAAAATATAATAATAGTCTAAATAATAATGACAGTACTATAGATAATGGTACAAATAGCTCTAATAATATAAATTATAGTAATAATAATATAAAAAATAATACCTCTTCTATTAATGATAATTATAATGGTATATTGCATAATAGTTCATTATCCAATAGAGATATATACAATCAAAGGAATAATAAAGACATAAATACTAAAAGTGATATTATGAATAATTCTTTAGATAAACATTATTATAATGATAATTATAGTTATGATAACTCTTATATAGATAAAGAAATAAATCATATGTTTGAGGAAGATAATTTAGAAAATGCTTCAATGGAATATAACAACAATTATAAACCTTTTGACAAACCGATAAACAAAGAACATGATAATGAAAAGACAGACACACCGACAGAGATAAATAATACTAAAAATGATGATATAAATATAAATATAAATAGATATAATGAATCTAATTACTCTAGAGAATATTTTGAAGAGATCGAAAATGAATTAATAATGAATGATAAAAATAATATAAATAATATGAATAATTATGATGAAGCTGATATATATAATATTAACGAACAAAAAACACAATCTGTAACACAAAAAGAAGGAAATGATGAAGAGATTAAAACAAGGGAGAATAGTATTGATATTTGTGTAGACCTATATGATGAGGAACCTTGGGACGAAAATATTAAAAGAGAAAAAAACAATGACAAGAAAAGGTTATCTAATCAGAAAGGAAAATATAATAAATCCTCCATTTTGAAAGATAACTCTTCAAATAATAATAATAATATTGAGAAGAACAATGTTAATGTTATAGGAGATAAAAAGAAGAAACAAACAAAAAAGGAAACATCACAATATAATAATAGTACTTATGTTAATAAGAAAGAAAGGATTATATCTACAAAATTAATAAAACAAACGAATGAAAGTGATAACCTTAAAGAACTAGGAAATGAATTAAATAATCAGATTAATAAACTAGAAAAAGAACAAGATAAAGTTAAAAAGCTAGAATATGAATTAATTGCTAAAAGTGCAGAAATAGAATTAGAAAGAGAAGAAATGAAAAATACCATAGAACAAGAAAAAAAAAAAATGATGAAAACTATTGAAGAAGAAAAAAAAAAATGGAATAAAGAAAAAAAAAGAATTGAAGGAGAAGTAGAGAAACAAAGAAATATTATAATGCATAAAAGAAAATTAACAAACGAAATAGCAATGTTCAAAAATAAAATAAAAGAATTAGAAGAGAAATTAGAAAAAGACAAAAAAGAACATAAAATTATTGTAGACAAATTAAAAAAAAAGGTAGACAATTTAAAAATAGAAAATGAAAAACTTAAAACAGAATTAAAAATATCAGATGAATATAGAAATAAATTAGAAGTATATCAACAAAATACTATTATGAAATTAGCTACAACAGTTAATAAAACAAAAAAAAGCCAAAATTATAAAGGCAAAAGTTTTTTAAATACATCATCTGAATCGTCAATGCAACAAGAATTATATAATAATAATTATAATAATAATAGTAATAGTATAAACAATAGCGATATTATAAATAATCACAATAATGCTAAGAATAAATTATATGATACCAAAAAAAATAATAAATTAGATATTAATAAGAACTCGTTGGAGTCTTCTGATAATTCTGATGAAATAAAAAAAATTATTAATAATAAAAAGAATAACATACATAAAGATTTAGAAATTATATATAATAGTTCTATTAACACAGAAGATGAAATTTATAACAAAAAAATATTGGACAATGACTACAAAATAAAAGTTAAAAATAATAATAATAATAATAATACACATTTGAAAAGTAACAAGAATAAATTTACACTGGATAAATTATTTATTCAAAACAAAAATGATAAAGATAGTTATAAACATTCAGATAATAATAAAATAGATGAAGAATATATTAATAAAAATTTAAAGAGAATGAGATCAATAATTAAAAATAAAAAAAAATTGTTAGAAGAAAAAATGTCTTCTCATGAAAATGACGATAGTTGTAGTTTAGTAACTACTACAAATGATATTAATTTGAATGAAAAAGAAGCATTTTTTTATGAGCACTGTAAAAAGAATAAGGATGAAATTTTATTCAGTGATGATATAAAATATGGAAATAATAAGACAAATATAAAATATGACAAAAGAATATCAAATAAAGATGGGGATGATATTATATATGAAAATATGAATAAGAAGAAAAATAAAGGTAGTACACTAAATAATAATAAAATAATGAAACCTTCTTTGGTTAATAATACAAATGAAATATATATGAGTGATTATAATACAAATGAGAATAATGAAAGGTCTTACAAAACATATAGGAATTATTCTACTAGTAATCAAAAAGGAAAGGATGATATTATAAATAATAAAGTAATATCTAAAAAAAGAACAAATAGTATAGATAGGTATAATATAAATAATAATATAGGTAATGATAATAATTTAAAACCTTTTGGTAAGGACTGGAATTTTGTAATGAACTTTGATTTTGACGAATTATTCAATCAATGTGAAAATGTTATAGAATCTATTTTTTCCTCATCTAAAAAAATAAAATATAGACAAGCATTTATTGATGGAAAGGTAGAAACGTTATTTGATGATGGATTAAAATTAATTGAAAAAAACAGAAATAAAAAAATTATGCATCCAACTAATATAACAATATATCTGTACCCTACAAAGGATTACAAGGCACACCTTCCAAATTCTTACATGGTAAAAATTAAGAAAAAAATGAAAAAAAAATATATATATATATATATATATTTGTGTGACCATATTTGTATTACTATATTTCATACATTTTTATATCAATATAATGTCTGCCTTTTAGTTATTTCGATTTGTTAACAAAGGAATATATCAAGTGAACATACCAAATAAATGCCAACTAAACAAGTAAATATTAAAAAAAAAAAAGAAAAAAAAAAAAAAGAAAAATCTTCATTAGAGACTATTTTTTTCATTACATATATGTACATATATATATATATATATATATATATATATATATATTTATTTATTTATTTTCCTTTTTGGTCTTATTTTCTTAAGATTTCCAAGTGGACAAGTAGATTGTAAATATACTGATGGACATATACAAATATTATTTTGTGATGGAAAAAGAAAAGAAATATTACCCAACAGGGAGGAGTATGTTATATTACGTAACGGTAAAATATTAAAATTAATATAAAAATGGACTTATATAAAATATTAAGAATAAAGCATATGTATATCATTTTCTTATATAAATATATTCCTAAGATGAATACATTTATACTACAACATCAATATTATAAATAAATATTATTATAAATGAATTTTTTTTTTTTTTTTCCATTTTCCTTCAGGAACTATAAAAAAGTTAAATTAAAATAAGTGTGTTAAAAAAAATGTATACATATTGGATATATTTTTAACTCAGTTTATAAGATTTGACGTTCTATTCATAAGTGAGGATATAACAAGATAAATATTTGAAATATAAAGAAACAAATAAATTTTAAATATTATATAATCTGGATTATAACTATTTAAATATATATATATATATATATATAATTCCTTTTTTTTTTTTTTTTTAATCTTTTTGGAATATATTATATATATATAATATATAGAGCATATATTATTTTATTATTATTTTCTTTATTTCTTTATTTATTTATTTATTTTTTCTTTATTTATATATTTTTTATTTTTATTCTTTTTTTTGTTATATATTATAAATAAATATAATATAATATATATATTATATGTATATATTTTTTTTTTTATCATTTTGGGAGTTCACAATTTAGTGCTTCCTTTTGTAAGCACATATTAAAAAAATATTTTCGTATTTTTCTTTCATTTTTTTTTTTTTTTTTTAAATTCAAAACAAAAAATAAATAATTTATAAAGTTAATAAATATATTATAATATATATATTATATATATATATTTTTTTTTTATACTTTTATCCTATTTGTATATAATTAGGTTTATGCATATAATTTCATTCATTAATTAGTAAATATTTTAATATATTATATATATTAATGTTTTTAAAATATATTTTTCCTATTGAGAAAAATATAAAAAAATTTATTGGTATTCTTAATTCTTAATATTTATATATATGAATATATTTTTATATTTCATTGAATATTATTTCAAAATGATATTTCAAATATAGTAATTATAATCCATTCCAGAAGTTATATATTCAAAAAAAAAAAAAAAAAAAAAAAAAAAATTAAAATAAAACATAAAATAAAATAACAAATGACAAGTAACTTAAAATATTTATATAATGATGAAATGGATGCATTATTTATAGTATTATATGAATAATGAATTTTCTTGATATTATAATTTTATTTCCGTGATAATAAGAAGGGTTATATATATATATATATATATATATATATATATATTTATATTTTTATATTATTTTATTTTTTTTTTATTATAATATATATTCATTTTCCCTTTCATTATTATACTTCTACATATATTTTTTTATGAAATAATGGATGAAGAGAAAGTTTTAAGCTATATTAGTCCCAGTAACAGCATCAATAATATACCATATAGTAATTTTATATTACCAATGTTAATAAAAAGAAAGATGCTTAACGATTTAAATGATGATAATATTAATGATGATGAAAATAATGAAGGAGGTGCATATCGAAGGAAAAGATCTAGGAAAAGTTTATATGAGAACTTTGAAATTTTAAAAGAACAAAAATTAGAAGAACATGATATATGTATAGATCATTTTAAAGATATGGAAAAATATTGTGAAAAAATATATGAATTAAAAAATATATATAATTTTTTATTTAATAATATTAATATAAATTATAACAATTATGATATTTTATATGTAAATAAAAAATTTTGTACTATTAATTGTAATAATATGATTTATGATAATAATTTATTTATAGACAATTTTATATACAACTTATTTAATTATGATAAGATCGATAAAGGGTATTTACCAAATGATGTAATAAAATATGGGAAAGAAAATATACATAATATTACACATGATATTTATAATAATAATATATTTTTAAAAAACAAAAAAAAAACAAGAAAAAATATTGGAAGAAGATACTTAAATTGTATATCCAATCAACTATTATATATTGATGATTTATCAAGACATGACATTTTATTATTAATTTCTTTTTTTATTCAATTACAAAATGAACAAAAAAAAAATGAAAAAGAAGAAAGAAATTTAGAAAATATAGCAAATATTAATGAAATTAAAATGAATATATATTCATTAAATGATATTTATAATTATTATTATAAAGAAAAAATGTATCAATGTTTTACTTGTGGATTGAGATTTATAACAAGCATGGAAAAATTAAATCATTTAGAAAATCATTACAAGAAAAGTCAATTTTATATGAACAATTCAGAAGGAACATCTATAACCAAAAGTAAAAAAAGATTTATTTATTTAGATCATATAAATTTACCTATAGAAGTTTTTGTTTGTAAAAATTATTCTATCTTTGAAGATTTTTATGATAATGTAGTAACCAAAAATATGGCTTCCTTTAATTTTCAAGGTAACCATGTAGAGGAACAAATATTGGATGATACTAATATGAATAATTATAATAATGATGATGAAAATATTTTTTATTATGATGAAGCAGAAGAAAAAAATAAAATAATAAAAATAAAAGACGAAAGTAAAAATAATGATAATTTATATTTTTCTTATCATAATAATCAAATAAATACTCATCATCCTCATAAGGATAAAAATTTAAAATCATTTTTAAGTAATAATACAAATAATAATGTACCAAAAGAAATATATAATATTTATAATATATCTTCACATAATAATAATGTTGGAAACATATTTAATTTTAAAAAGACATACAATAATATAGATAATTTTTTTAATAATAAAGAAACAATACATAATATGATCAACCCTACTATGGTTGTAGATAAAAATAAAAAAAAAAGAAATATTTTAAATGATAAAGAAAAAAGTAGTAATGAAATAAATTTCTTTGATTATATTTATGGTAATGAAAATACATATGATGTTTATTTATCTAATTATTATACAGTAACTGAGGATAATAGTGTTTTAATAAATTATATTAATGGACCTACTATGTATAGAAATATTATGAAATGTTTAGAAATTAAAGATATATATAATTATAAATTTCCTTCATGGATACCTAAAAGAAGTATAAATAATTTTTTTATTAAACGAATTAATGAATTAGATAAAGATCCTATGGGTATTCCAAAGAAGTCAAATATATTTACAAATATGTTATCAGGTAGGACTCCTAGTAATAACTTTCCTGTTAATAAATATAACCTACAGGATGATATTATTATTAATAATAATATTAATAGGGATAATAACTTGAAGGGAAAAAATAAAAAAAAAATTAATGTAATAAACAAAAAGAATTTGTGGAATATTTGCAATACTACACATGAATTTTATAATAACAAAGGATTATGTCCAATAAATGTTTTTTTAAATTATGAAAAGGAAATTACTCTACAAGACGAAACAGAAATGATTTATCAAAATAATAATGATGATAATAAAAAAGAATCAGATGCATGCCCTTTTCAGAATTCCATATGTACCCAAGAAAATGTCGAAAACAATAATGTATTATATTCATTTTTAAATATTTTTAATCAGAAATATTTTTCACATACAGACATTTTTAAAAATATATTACTTTTTTATATAAGGAAACATTATTTTATGATAACAAATGAGCTTAAGGATAATGCCGATTTTAATGAATTACATTCAAGGTTATTTCAATACATATATAATAATTATTCTAAGACAATATCTATATTTAATATAAATAATTATAAAATAGACACCTGTTTTTTATGTAAAAAAAACTTTTCCTTTGAATATTCTTATGAATATAATGATTTTTATTATACTAATGTTATTTGTGTGGATTTAAAAAATATATATGAAAATGATGATATGGAAGATATAGAAGAGGAACCCAAAACAAATTACGATATTGATATGAGTATAAAAAGAATTGATCATATATGTGATGAATATATTTATAATAATAATAATAATAATAATAATAATAGTTATGATATAATGGATACATGTTTATATCAAAAACATAAAGAATTAAATCAATTGTGTAAAGAAAGTAATAAAGAAATGTATGATAATAGATTAACACATCCAGAATTATTGAATAACAAAATAAATAAAAATGAAATTAATAATTGTCCAAACGATAATAATATAAAAAATGTAAATAATATGAATGAATATGATAATATAAATATTAATAATATATTTAATGAGATTAAAAAAATTATAGATGATAATTGTTTACTTGAGAATACAGTTATTGAATCTTCCATAGATTATAATATTCATATGAATATTATAAATAAAAAAAACAAAAAAAGAGATAATACCATGAATCATTATAATAATTTATTTAAAAATTTTTGTATTCCATATGATACATTAGATACATTGCATAGAATTAAAAAGAGTAACATAACAGGTAATACAAATATGACAACAAATAATTTTAATAATAATACAACAGAAGAGGAAGGATATACAAATGAAGAAATAGATAATTTTGTAAAAAATTATGATAATATAACAAATGATATAAAGAATGCTGTATTTCAGAGTACCTACCAAAATAGATGTACATCAAAAAATAATAAAAATTGTTTTAACGATATAATTATGAGTTACATAAATAATGATGAAAATAAAAAAAGGGAGCATACGAACATTTATTTCCCTTCTAAAAATTATACCTATACAAACTTTACATATTTCCATATACAATGTTTTAAAAATTATATAGAATATTGTATACTTCCATATTACTTCCTTACAAAATTAAATGACAAATATTTTAAAAATATAATATTAGGAGCAATAACTGATTTATATAATTCTTACAAAAATATATGTAACAAGAATGATACTACAGATCTTAAAATATCAAACTTTAAAAAAAAAAGACAATTTCATAAAAGGAGACACTTTTAATGATCAAAGTTGAAATGTCGCAACGAAAAAATTGGATATAAATAAATTAATACATATGAGTGGGTTATTTATGGTGGTACTTAAAAACAATATAAGAACATCATATTATTAATATAATAGTTTAATTGTTTTGTATTTATATATGATATATATAACCCACGATTTGTGAAGTGCAATATTTATCATATATATATATAATATATATATTTTTTTTTTTGGTTTGACTTGTACATTCATTGTTTTTCTTTCTTTCTTTTTAAATATTTATGTTTATAAGAAACATATTTTTTTTTAATAATTTGTTTTAAAACTGTTTTTTTTTTAGTAATTTTTTTAAAAACTTGAAAAAAAAAAAAAAAAAAATATATAATAAAAGTAAAAATATTGGTTGAAAAAGATGATTTTTATTATATTTTCCATATATATTATATTTCTTTTATTTTTCTTTTTGTAAATAAAACAAAAACATATGTTAATTATAAATACTTGGTTATATACCACACATATATATATATATGTATACTTTACAAAATTTTGAGTATGAAATAAATTGAAATTATTAATATATATATATATAACATATGGTGGATCGTACATATATATAATATGTAATATATATAAAAATAAAAAGAAAAATAAAATAAGCTTATACTAAATTAGTATAATATATGACATTATATAATATATAATATATATATATATTTATTTGTTTGATTATATTTTTGTTCAATCGTTTATTTAGTAATCTAGGGGACATCTGACACAATTTTTTACAAAATCACAAAATTTGCATTTCCATTTATCGGAGTTTTCTACAACATCACTTGATCTTTTTCCATCCCAATAATCGAGTAATATATTTATAGTATATAAAGTAGAATGATAAAAGTATGGAATTAAATTTCTAGAAAATTCTTTTCCTTCATGTTCATATACAATTTCCATTTCTTCTTTAATTTTTGGTAATTTCATAAATAATTTATTTAATTCGATAGATAAGTTTTCTAAATTTTTATATTTGACAAGATCAACAGCAGTAAATTCAAATAATGGATCACATTCATAAATTTCAAAAAGTTTTTTAAAATCAGCTTTTCCATTTTTTAATTGTTGTAATATAAAACAATATGTTTGAACTTGTATTGCTGAAGTTCTTTTTTGTGCTAGAGAAGGTTCTTTTTTTTCTTTTCTTGTTTTTGTATCAGATATAATAAGATATTCTTTTTTAGTAACATTATCATATTCAATTCTCAATTCATCAATAATACCTCTTAAAACATAATTTCTTATAATACCAAAAACCCAAACTTCTCTAGCTTTTTTAGTTTGAAATAATTGTCCTAATAATGTTATACTATTTAATAAACGATAACCTAAAGATTCTTCTCTTGTATTTACTTCTACATTTACAATTAAGTGATCAGCTTTTTCTAATATTTCATGTCTCTCAATACCTAAACGCATAGCTTCTGTTTCTCTTCTTTTTCCTGTTGTCAACACTAATTCTAGTTGTTGTTCACACCATAATTGAGCTGACAAATCTGTAATACTTAATTTGTATTTTTTATTAAATTTTTCATTTGGAGATTTAGATTCTTTATATAATTTTTCTGTCTCGTTAATTTGTTGTTCTTCTAATAAATCCTCTATATCATTTACTAACAGATCAAATTCAGATGGTGATACAATATCTTTCTTCTGTTCTTTTATATGTTCATGAAAAAGCCTATTTCGTTTTTCTATATTTAAGTTGTCATTTTCTTCTTCCTTTTTCCAAATTATATTGTATGTCGTAAGCATTTTAAAAAAATAACAAAAAAAAAAAATAAAAAATAATAAAATAAAATAATTTAAAAATTATAAATAAATGTTTTGAAATATATTTTGGTACCTATAAATATATATATATATATATATTTATTTATTTATTGAAATGTGTAAATATTTATCTATATACATAAAAATATATAAATATTTATATATACATATGTGTATATTTCATGTTTGCTTTATAAAATTTCTCCTATAAAATAGAATAGCACATATTACATAGCACGCACATATAATACAAATTTATATTAATAATTATTTATAAATATAAATATATATATAGATATATATAATATCACAATTTGAAATATTATATCATAGAGTAAAACATAAGGGACCAAATAAATATACAAAAAAAAATATAAAATATAAAATATAAAATATAAAATAATAATGTAAAAATGAAGATAATACATATAATATGTATTTATATATATAAATATATATATATATGTATATATATATATATATATATATATATTAATACATTTGTGAAATATACCCCAAATTAAAAGTTTATTTAAAAAAAAAAAAAAAATACAAAAGTCATTTCAACATATGAATTATATACATTTACTATCTAATATTTTATATATACTATATATAATGCGAAAAATTTTATATACAATCAGATATATAATAATTTTTACACAATATATATATATTATATATAAAGGCAAAGAGAAAAAAAAAATATATATTAAGCGCATATACATATATATATATATATATATATATATATAATAAAAACATAAGATAAATCCTATAAGATTATTTTTTTAAAAATATTTCACAATAAATATAACATTAATATATAATTATATATATATAACCATTAAATTTTCTATAAAGTGTATATATAATTATATTTTTAAATAACATTAATTTTTAAAACTGTTATTTTGTTTATATTAGTCATTATCCTATGTAAAATATATATAAATGTATATAATAAAAAAAAAAAAAGTGTATACTAATTTATATATATATATATATATATATATATATATATATATTATATACACTTCATCAAGGTATATTTCTTAATTATTCTTTTTTTTTTTTTCCATTTATATTTTTAATAAATAATATAAAATATATGATATTAAATAAATTAAAAAAAAAAAAAAAAAAAAAAAAGACGACAATATGTATTTATATATATTAAAGTAGAAATAAATATATTTATGTGTAAAATGTATTATACATATATGTGTCCATTGAAATGAACAGACTTCATTTTACTTTATTATTTTTTAATATTTTTTTTTTAAAAGAATAAAGTCTCATATTATATATAATATATATCTTAACAATATATATATATATATACTCAAAAAATTAAACACTTTTTTCTATATAAAAAATAAGATATATTATATATAATAGATTTGTACATCAAAATGTATTATATATATTTAATACTTATTATTATATAATTAGGATTTATATATATATATATATATTGTTACATTTTATGACATATATAAAATCAATAAATGGATAAAAAAATATATATTTATATATGTTAAGAAATATAAAAAGTAAACATGAGCAATGTTTTTTATAAATATATTATCTTACATAAAATATAACAAATTTAAAAAGACTAATTTTTTTTTTTTTTTTTTAAAACATTAAGTATAAAAATCAAAAAATTGTAATAATATATTTTTATTTTTATAAGTGAGACTTATATTTTAATTAAATAAGGTTATATATTATATATATTATATTTCTTCTTTAAAAAATATATAATGAGAGATAAACAAGCAATAGTAGTAAGAATTATTTTTATGAATATATAAACATATATAATATACATTAAAATAATATTAAAAAATATATATATATATATATATATATATATATTTTACATATATGATTTTTAAAAACATAAAAAATATAAAAAACCCTTCTCACTCTTAGACTAAAGATTATTTAGAATGTGTAAAAATATACACATATAATATATACATGTATTTATATATATATAATATATAATATATATATATATATGTATACAATAATAATGAATAGAATAAAATAAACCAAAGACACGAAAGAAAATGAAAAAATTAAAAATTAAATATTAAAAAATAAAAATTAAAAATTAAAAAATAATAAAAATTACTATTAAATCATTATTATTATTATTATTATTATATATATTATGATTTTGTTTTATTTAAAATATTACATTTGGTTATATATAATTATTCATATTGAAAAAAAATTATAACAATTATTTATTTGAAAATGTTTTTATATATAACTGTAAAAATTTTATTTAAAAAAAAAAAAATTAAAAAAAATAATAAAAAAAAAACAAAATAATTATAATATATCAAAGTCTATAAAATATATATATATATGTAATATTTATTTTTTCTTTTGAAATTGTTAAATTATATAAAATTAATTTTGTTTTTATTAATTTATATATATATATAAAAATTTGGTACATATATATACGTACATATGTCAAATGTCTAATGCAGAAAATTTTTTAACCAAAAAAAAAAAAAAAAAAGAAAAAAGGAAAATTAAATCATAAATGAAATTAATTATATATAATTTTAATTATTTTAATTGCAAAAAAAAAAAAAAAAAAAAAAAAATTACAATATATATAATGTATATATATATATATTTATTTATTTATACTTTAATTTATTTATATATTTTTTTGAATTCTTTTTAATTTAATTTGTTTTATTTTGTTTTATATTTTTTTAGTCGATATTAACTTTGTCATTTCCTTTGAAAAAATATTTTCCATTTTTTTGTAGACAGAATTCTTTTAAAATATTTCTAAAATAAATATCTGGTATATTTAATTGTGACTTAATAAATGTTTCAACTTTTTTGATGATTTCATTTTTTGTTAACACAATATTATGATCATTTTTGAAAATATTAATAACTGCATTTCTACATTTATTAAAATCACTATTATTTTTTATTTTTAGGAACCACATATTATTAATATTAATAGCAATATTATTTAGAGCTTGAATAAATGTTTGTAAATCTATATGTATATTTTTGGATTCTTTTTTTATATTATTATAAATATGATCAAAAGAAAAACAATTATTATTTAACATATCAGTAATATATTTTTCTAATGTTCTTATGTCTAATTTATAATCATTAATAATAATTTTACTATTCTTATACATTTGTATAATCTTTGCTATTTTTATCATTTTATTTTTCCATTTTTCATTATATGATAAACATAAATTTATATTATTTAATAAAAATAATTCATCCATTTTATGTTTAAAAAAATATCCAGTATATTTATATTCACATAAAGGTCCAAATATTTCTACAAGCACATTATTTGATAAATTTGTAGCCTTTTCAAAATTTTCAATTATAATAGATGTTGAAGAATTCATTTTTTTTCTACCAATACTGTCATTATTTCTTATACTATTATGATTATCGTAATTATTATAAGCACTGTAATTAATACTATTATTATTATTATTATTATTATTTATATTATTATTTTTGTTATTTATTATTTGATGTCTAGTATCATATATAAACTTATATAACATAGGTTCCACTTGCTTATATATAATAACTAATAATAAATCTCGTACTCTCATTTTATAATCCACATAAGAAAATCTTTCCTCAGTACTACCATTCTGTATATTATTTTTATCCATATTACTATTACTTATATTTTTGTCATTTGTGTTATTTTCAATAATATTATTATTATTATTATTATTATCTTTCATATTTTCCTTCTTATCTTCTTTACCTCGTAAAAATTTATATAAATATTTCGATTTAATAACCCACAATCCTAAAATATTTACACAATATTTTTTTACACAATTTAATAAAACCTCATCGTCTACATTCCATTTTAATATTCTCTTTAAATCTTGAAAACTCTGAACATTTTTTATACGAAACAGATTTATAATTTGTTCATCCAGACTTAAAGAAAAGAAATACATCATATTAATATTAGTAAATATATCCTCATCATTATTTGTTGAACTATTATTATATCTTTTTATATTATTAGAGCAACTATCTTTATATATGCCATTAGTCATATTATTATCATCATTTAAATGTGAGTAACCTTCATATTCTTTAGCATTTTTACACATATTATTTAAATATAAGTAAGCATCATTATTAAATTTAATTTCTTTAATATCCTTTTTAATAAAGGAATCATTATTATATGTATTATATTTATCCTGATCAAGTATCATCTCTTTTTTATTTTCACTTGTTTGTATTATATTATCATGTTCATAATTGATGGTTGTAAACAGTGATATTAATTCATGCGCTTCATATGATTCCTGATCATATATATTAACAATACTGCTCCATACATTATTACTAAGGTTATTCATATTAATATTGTTACTACTATTATTGTTACTATTATTACTATTATTATTATTATTGTTGTTGTTATTATTATTATTATTATTATTGTTGATAATATTACTTTTATTATTAAAATTTACACATTTATTGTTTTCCAAGTTGTCTTCATTATCCCTTTCATTATAATAATTATTATTATTCTTATTATTATTATTATTAATATTAATATTATTACCATTACTATTATTAACATTCATATTGTACATGCCATTTATATTCATAAGTGCCAGTTTATTTTCACCCTTACAAGAATCGTCTAATATTCTATCCAAAATTATATTATCATAACACGGCTTGAATTGATATATATGCTTTAAAGGTATCATAAAAATTTCTTTTTTATTTGTAACTTCATTATATTTAAATATACAAACACAATTTGTTATATATTCACATAAAACACTAGTACTAATTAATCTACTTATATTCTTATCTATCTTTTCATCTTTATACATTGTATTAGATTCATGAAAATCCTCTTTTATTGATTCATGTAATTTATATTCAAATATATAACTTTCCTCATTATTCTGTACATTAGTTTTTATATTCCTTAATTTATTATAATTATTACATTTATATATCTTTTGTATATTATTTGTAAAATTATAAGGACGATATTTAGGTCTCAAAGGATATTGTATAAGATAAGTATTAATATTATTTAAATTATATTCATTAACGTTATTTAAATATATATCTATTTCTTCTTCAATTTCTTCATCATCTGTGTTTGAGTTCTCAGACTCTCTGTCAGATTCTTCTGCATAAGTATAATTACTAAAGTATTTTAAATCTTCTTCCATAATCAAAAAAAAAAAAAAAACACAAAGAAAAAAAAAAAAAAAAATTAAAAATATAAAAAATTATACAATAAAATAAAATACATATAAAATATATATATATACATATAATGTAATATAAAATGTATTTAATTTAATTATATAATATTATTATATATATTTTTTTTTTTTTTTTTTTTTGGTGAAAAAATTCCTTATTTTATATAAGGCCTCCTTCCACTTAGCATTTCATACAACTGAAAAAATTCTACAATTTTCAAGGCTAAAAAAGAATAATATATAATATAAATAAAAATAGAAAGAAATTAAAATAAAAATATATCTAATAAAATGTAACTCTTTAATGTTCATTTTATTTAGAGATATATTATATAGAACACGAAACAAATCAAAATATAAAATATAAAATATAAAATAATAAATAAAAATATATATATATATATATATTTTTTTTTTGATACAAAAAATATTAAACACATACGGATAACATTTCTCGTATATTCATTTACATATATATATATATAATATTACATGTATATATTATATATATATATTATATTATCGTATCATTTTATTCTTATATTTAAAATAATTATTAATATATAAATATATTATTCCATTTTAGTACCTCTAAATTTATCTATTTTTTCTTTTCTTTTCTTTTTTTTTTTATCAAAATGATATATTTTTTTTTAACATGGTATGTTTGAATATATTATTTATGTAACCAATCAGTTTAACAATAAATAAAAAAAACTTCTTACATTCTAGGGAAAAAAGTCAAAAAAAATAAAATCAAATAAATAAAAACAAATAATTAATAAGGGAATTATATTAAATAAGAAAAATATACATATAACTAATATATATATATATATATATATATATATATTATTAGATATATATTTATTTTTTATGTATATTTCGATTTTAAAAAAAGTCATTTCAAAAAATGAACACAGGCATATTTCAAAGTGGAAAAGATGATAAGAATAAATCAAATATATCAGATGGAACTATGAATAATATGATGAACATTAATAAGAATTTTAATTTTTCTTCATTTAATGAGAATGAACTTCCCAGATACGTAAATGAATTTATTCAAAAAATGAATCATCCTTATATTTGTATGATTCATGTTATTCCTAAATTATTGTCCATATTTATGTAATTTAAAAACAAAAATAAAAAGGAACACAAACAAATATATATATGAATATACCTTTACATATATATATATATATATATATATATATATATATATATTATTTTTTTCCATTTTATAGTTATTTTCTAGGGCCATTTTTATTTAGAAATGAACAGACAAAAGAATACGATTTCATTATAACCTTTGCAATTACCTTTTTTTTAGTTTCATTGGACTTTTATTTAGTTAAAAATATAACAGGAAGGTAAACAGGAACATATATAAATATATACCTTTATATATATATATATATATATATATATTGATTTATTTATTCATTCATTTATTTATGCTTCCAGATTTTTGGTAAGAATGATATGGTGGATAGACTCAGGTGACGATTATTCTAACAATGTAATTTTTCATTCATTAGAAGATAAATCATCAAATAGTAATGAAAAAAATGTTTTTTGGTTTTCTTTATATATTTACGTTTTTATTTGGCTAGTACAAACAATACAAATGTTTATATCATTTCAAGTCTGTTGGTTTTTATTATGCGTTTTATGTTTCTTTTTATCATATTATAATTTATATAATTTTTGGAAATGTTCAAAGGAACAACCAAAAATTGTAACAGGTGTTTTGAATAAAATTAATTTTAATGCTATATTAAAAAAAATAGTTAATAACACATACTAATATATTACATATATATATATATATATATATATATATATATATATATATATATATATATATATTTAATGTTTATAAATTTCGTTCATTTATTTATTTATTTATTTATTTATTTTTTAATAAAATACCCTATAGAAAAATTTTATTGTTTTTGTTTATTTTTTTTATTATTTTATTTTTTTTTGTTTGTTTCTTTGTTTAGTTATATATATATATATATATAATGAAACATTTTTAAAAATGATATATTTTAAAATTTTTAAGAATGTTGTAAAAAATAGACTTTTTCAATTAATTTTAAAAAAGAAAAACATACATATAATAAATATGTATTTATATTATTTCCATATGTTTGTTATATATACAAATATTGTTTTTATTAATTCTTCACTTTTTTAATCTAAGAAGAAAAAAATATTCATTTTTTGTTATTTTACAAATGTATTATAAATAAAAAAAAAAAAGCTATATATATTTATTAAATATTAATTATATTATAAATATAGTAAAATAATACATGTAAAAAAAAATACAAGGGAATTAAATAAATACATTTTATAAATAATATATATATATATATATAATATATATATAATATAGATGGACTTGTATATTTTTTTAGAAAAAAAATATTTTTTTATCATATATTTTATATCATCCTAATTTAGAAAAATTGATCTGTCATTTTTTTAAATGTACGCATATATTCATAGGTTAAAAAAATAAAATATGATATAATTATATTTTAATACATTTTTATTATATTTCTTTTTTTTTTTTTTTTTAAATATTATTTTTTTTTTTTTTTTTTTTTTATTTTTAAAAAGAAATATATATTATTATGTATTCATTTTTATTCTTAATAACATTTATATGTTTTAAGCAGTTTTGAAAAAGAATATATTAAAATATGTTTTTTTTCTAAAAATAATTCATTTGTTTTTAATACCCAATATAAAAAAAAAAAAAAAAAAAAAATACATAATATAATAGTAAAGGAATATATAAATGTTATATATATTTAATTATAATAAATATTTATTTATTATTTTTTGTTTTTTTTATAAAATAATACATATGTATCAAACTTTATATATATATAATATATATATAGAATATAAATACATAAACGTAACACAAAATATATACCTTTAATGTTATATGTTATGACATTTATGATGTTATTATATATATAAAAAAAAAAATAAAATAAAATAATATTAATAATAATAATAAAAAAAACCAGTTTTATTATAACAAAAATATATATAAAATATTTAATAATATACCTTTTGTTTTAAAATTAACAAAAATGGAAACACAAGAGGCAGCAAATATTGAGTCTAAAGAAGAAAAGCAAAGTGGAACGGCAGATGTAATAGATACAAAAAAGGAGGAACAAAGTTCACAAAAGAAGGAAGATAATAATAATGATGATAATAAATCAAGCGATAAAAACCAACCAGCTGATGATAATAAATCTAGCGATAAAAACCAACAAGCTGATGATAATAAATCTAGCGATAAAAACCAACTAGCTGATGATAATAAATCTAGCGATAAAAACCAACCAGATGATGATAATAAACCCAAAGAGGGAAGTGATAATGTTATGAATATGTTTTTGAATTATCTACAAAAAAATAAAGATGATCCAGCTATCCTTCAAACCATGATGTCTATGATGGCTAAACAAGATAAAAATAATTTATCATCCACAGATCTTTTGTCGTTTACAAATAGTTTAAATAAAAAAGATGAAGAGAAGTGTGAAAAAAATAAGGAAGAAGATAAAAAGGAAAATTGCGTACCAGGCGATGGTGATAAAAAGTCTAGTGAATTAATATCAAAGAAAGAGGAAAAGGACGAGAATGTGTCTACGTCGGATAGTCAAAAAAATAATAGTATAAAACCAATAAGCGAAAATGATAATAAGGAAAATAATGATAATAATAATAATAATGAAGAAGTTGTTAAAAAAAAGCACAGTGTACTTGTAGAAGATAATGATGATTATGAAATTGAAGAAACTGCAGAAACGAAAGAACCAGTAGAAGAAGAAGCAATATCAATAATTGAAAATATAAATATTGATAATAAAGAAAAAAAAGCGAATGATTTATTTAGCACAACTAGTAGTACAATTGACAAAAATGATAATAATAATAATAATGATGATAATAATAAAAATAATGATAATAATAAAAATAATGATACTACCACTAGTAGTAGTAATAATAAAGAAAGTAGTGATTTTAAATTATATCATTCAAAAAATACGTGGGAAGAACTAAAAATTGATAACGAATTAATACAAATATTAACCTATTTAAAATTTTTAGGACCATCAAAAATACAAGCTTATGCATTACCTATAATTTTAAGTAGTAATAAGAATTTAATAGCTCAATCACAAAATGGATCAGGAAAAACTTTAACCTTTGTTATTGCAATGTTATGTAAAATTAATAGAACATTTTCATCTTTACAAGCTGTTTGTATATGTCCTACAAGAGAATTATCACAACAGAATTATGATGTAGTGTGTAACTTTACAAAATATTTAAATGTTAAAGTTTTTTTGGCTGTACCATTATGTGAGAGATATAATAAATCAGGAGGATATCAGATATATGTAGGTACTCCTGGAAAAACATTAGATTTTTTAAAACGAAAATTTATTGATACAAAAAATATAAAATTATTTGTATTAGATGAAGCAGATGATTTAATTGATATAAAAAATAATATGTCTTCACAAGTCGAAACAATAAAAAGATTTTTACCACGATCTTGTCAAATACTATTATTTTCAGCAACATATAATGATAGTGTACGTAAATTTGCAGATCAGTTTGCTCCTAAAGCTACAAAGATAAGTGTAAGACAAGAAGATTTGACATTAAAATGTGTAAAACAATATTATTTAATAACAGAAAATGATGAACAGAAATATTATTATTTATCAGAATTATATTGTTCCATGACAATATCACAGTGTGTTATATTTGTAAATTCAAAAAAATCAGCATATAATTTATATAATTTTATGACAGAAAATAATCATAATGTAACTTTAATTTGTGCTGATAGTATTATAAGTCGTTTTACAAAAAATCAAGTTCAAAAAGCAAATGTTCTAGGAATGGATCCAAAAACAAGAGATACCTTAATGTCAGATTTTAAAAAAGGAATATCAAAAGTATTAATATGTACAGATTTATTATCTAGAGGTATTGATGTACCTTCTATAAGTTTAGTAATCAATTTTGATTTACCATATATATATCAAGGAAGAATAGGAGATACTGTAAATAATGCATCTAATCAACGGGTTAATATGGAAACATATATACACAGAATTGGTAGAACAGGTAGATTTGGAACTAAGGGTATGGCAATTAATTTTATTAGTAAAAATCAAATGTCTCATATTAAACAAATAGAAGAATATTATAAATGTTCTATAGCCGATCTTGAATTTGATTCAGAATTAATGATAACATCTTTAACCAAATTGAAAAATTAAAACAAAAAAAAAAAAAAATAAATAAATATATATATTATATACATTTTTGTATTATAGAAAGAAATCTACAATTTTAATATATATGTTATAAATGGTATATGTATATATATATATATATATAATTGTTTTATTATATTATAATTTTCATTTTGTTTTTTTTACCATAAAATAAAAAAAAAACGACAAGTAAAAATAACTTACTCTCATATTTTTAAAATGTATATATTTTTATATATATAAACATATTGGTATTTCTTTTTATGTATTGTGGCTTTTTTATATTCCCATTTTGTATTCGTAAATATATTTTTATTTTTTCTTTTAAACTATATACATATATATAAATGACACCTAAATTGTTAACTTTATATAAATATTACTCTTACTACGTTTTAGTTAACTTAAAATATAAAACGTAAATTATTTTATCATATGTGTATAATTAGGATGTAATTTGTACGACCCCATATAATCATATAAAATAATAAATAAATAAATAAATATATATGAATATATATATATGTAATTTTTTTTTTTTTTTTTTTTTTTTTTTCCATTTATATAAAAAATATCTCTTGTAATACAATTTTAGTTCGTAAAAAATATAATTAAGGATAAAAAAATAAAATTAATTAAAATTCATATATTTTTATATTTTCATAGAATGTCGAATTTATTTTTTTATTTAATTTTTTATATGTAAAAATACACTTGTAAATTAATATAACGTGTAATAATATATTCATATTTTAATTCTATCAATATAGATATATATATTTATTTATTTATATGTATAATTCTTTCATTTTGATATATACCTTTATATCAAAAAAAAAAAAAAGGAAATATCTCTTTTTTTTTTTTTTTTTTTTTTTTTTTTTTTTTTACTAAATGTTCAACATACTATATAAAAACATTTTACATAAAAATAAAAATCTAGTTAATATAAAACTTCTACATAAAAAAATCAATTTCATTCCGTTCACTACAAATGTGCACAATCATTTAAATGTAGAAGAAGATTATTTTTATGTTAATCCATTGAGAAAACTTAATTGTATTGGATGTGGAGAATTTCTACAAACAACAAATGAAAAGAAAAGTGGATATGTTCCTTATTCAGTTTATGAAAAATATACTAATGGAAGACTAAAATTTTATACTAAGGTTAAAGGAGAAGAAGTGGATACTATTCCTGATGGTGTTAAGGTTGATATAAATAATTTTTCAAATTATAAAATAAAAACAAGAATTATTTTATGTAAGAGATGTTATAGATTACAACATTATAAAAGTACCGATCTTAATTGTGAAGTAGATACAAATAGAATAGAAAATATTATTAAATGTAGAAAAATGTTACAACAGGATATTAAACAAAAGAATCATAAAAATAAAAATAGTAAAAATAAGGACAAGGAAAATTTACACACTTGTGATGATATTGCTCCTAATATTTTGATAACAGAACATAACAATAAAAGAAAAAATGAAAAACATATTAATATTTTTGACAGATTATTTAATAAAAATACACCCTTATCTAATAAGTTATATATTGTAAAAAAGATGATAAAATTGTGTGATAAGAGAGGAAAGATGGAAATAAGTACAACTGATATGTTGCAAAATAAAAGGAGCACTACTAATATTAATAATGATAGTAATATAAATATTGATAATATTAATGATAATATTAATGATAGTGATAATTCGCTTGATAGAGAACAAAAGGATAATGTTGATAACCATGTAGAAGATACAAATATGTCTACTCAAAACCTTTCAAAGGTTGAGATTCATAACAATGATATAGATAACGAATGTCTTTATCAAGATAACTCGTACAATATAGATAAACGATCCATTAATATATACGAAAAAAAAGATGTGATGAAAAAAAGAAATGATAAGAAAAGATTAGATGTTGAAAAAATGGCATTAAGTACATCTAAATATATCGAAGGAGATCGTAATCATATTATGAATAATTTAATTAAAAAGATGAAACGTAAATCATTAGTATTATATATAATAGATATAACAAATATTGAAAATACTATATTACCAGAATTATATATAGGATGTAAAAATAAAGATTTAAATATCATATGGCTAGTCAACAAAGTAGATTGTTTACCTAAGTCAACAAATTTAGATATGATAAAAATATGGTTTCGTAATTTAGTTAGGCAAATAAAGAATTCTCATATAAATGATTTAATATTTATATCTGCCTTAAAGTTTTATAATTATGATATGTTAGAAGAAAGAATGAAATATTATGTTGATATAGATAAAGGAACTGACATATATATAGTAGGTTGTGTTAATGTAGGTAAATCAACATTTGTTAATTCATTTTTAAAATATATTAATTATAAACATATAGGTGATATATATAATAAAAGAAAAAAAGGTGGTGTTACAACATCAAATATACCATATACTACATTAAATTATAATGTTTTTAAATTGAAAAAAAATATAAATATTATAGATACAATTGGTATACCTACTAAATATCAATATTCTTCTATCTTATATAAAGATATAGATTTAAATGGTATATGCATAAATAAAAAAATTCAACCATTTACATATAAATTGAAACAAGATTCATCTATCATATTAGGTTCTATGTGTTATATAAATTTTATATATGGTACGTTTTCTTTATTAACATTTTATTTATCAAATAAGGTAACAGTACATATGTGTAGAACTGAAAAAGTCGAATCATTTCTTGAAAAAAAAAAATGCTCTTTCTTATATCCTCCACATATCAACTCAGATTTTGATTTATTAAAACCTTTTGTTAAACATACTATAAAAATATATGGAAAAGATTTTGAAAGTGTAGATGATATAGTCATATCTGATTTAGGTTGGTTCTCTATAACAGGAAGTGGTACCAAAATTTTCGAAATTTATGTTCCTAAAAATATTAAAATATATAGAAGACCTTCAATGATAACTGATGCAATTAAACATACACAGATTGATGTATTTAAATTTAAATCTTATAGAGGAAGAACAACAAAAGTTTTGAAAAAAAAAAAAAAATTAATACAACAGTTAGATAAATTATATCCTCACAGAAGAGAACATATCAAAAATGAAACACTACAAAAGGAGCAAGAACAAATAAAAAATTTAGCAAATTTTAATGATACTAACACTTCCATAATATCAAAACAAGAAGATTTACAAAATATACTTCATCAATTGTAATATGTTATGTATTATATAGAAAAAAAATCAATTTATTGACAATTTTTTTTTGTTCCATAAAAAAAATAAAATATATAAATATATCTATATCTATATATATATATATATATATATATATATATATTTATATGAATGGATGGATTTTTTATTTTTTTGAGTTTTATTTATATGTTTTTAATTTGTAACTTTTAAATTTTAACTTTTAACCTTTAATTTTAAAATGTTCAAATATGAAATGTTATTCAAATGATATAGTAAATAATATTTAAGTATATTTAATTATAAATATAAATAAATAAATAAATAAATAAATAGACACATACACACTTACATATATATATTTACTTATTTATCACAAGAAAAAAAAAAAAAAAAAAAAAAATTATATTATATCATATTATATTATATTAAATTGAAATTATTCAAATTTAATTGTCTCAAATAATATTGTAGGAACATGAAAATATTCATATATGAATATATGATTATACTCATATATCAGTTTATGTTCATACAATAAATATAAAGATATATACTCTTTATATATTCTTATATTATAATTCAATACAATCATAAAAGGACGTAGATATGTTAATTATATAGAATATATGTACATGTATAATATATTTTGTATTTAATTAAAATAATTTTTTTTTTTTTTTTTTTGAATGATAAAGACTTAAAAATTTTAATATATATATATATTATTTATATGTATATATTTTTATTATTCATCCTTTATATATTTATTTAGGTACATGTCAAAATCACTTTTATATATTTGGTCAGGTAATGTAAAAAGATGCAAAATATTATTCTTATCCACTGATAAGAAATTATTAATTTTATATGGATTATATTTAAAATGTTTAATATATTTACATCCATATGTAAATACACAATGTTGTTTACTTTTATTAACATCATATATGTTGATAATACCTTTATTATTTAAAGATCCGATATAATTAAATCCTTCAATATTACACCAAAACAATGAATGAATAAAAGTATCTGAATTAAAAAAATCATCATTATAAAAATTATTATATGAATGATCATAAAAATAATTGACATTTGTATTACTACTATTCCCTTCACCAGTATAGAGAGATGTTTGATATGGTTCAAAATAAGTATCATTTAAATTATAATTATTATATGAATTATCATGTAATACTTTATATGGTAAATTATTATTTATATATCTTATATCAAAAATAAATATATTATTTAATGAGCTTAAACAAATTAAATTATTATCTTGACTATTATATTTATCTATATCTGATATTTCATATTTTGTTATTTTCTTATGTATAGAATACATATTTATTTTATTTTCATAATTATTTATATTATTATTAATATTTGATATTCTTTTGTTCATATTATAATTAATATAATTATTATATATACTATCACTTCTATAATTATTATTTAATGTATCTGTATATGAATTATGAACGGTATTTATATTATTATTCTTCATCCTTATATCAAATAAAGAAAAATATCCACTATATGTTGATCCGATTATTATAGAATCATATAACCATCTTACATTACTATATAATTCATTCGTCTTTATTGATATATATGGTTTTATTTTTGATACATTTGTATGTTCATCACCATATTTATTTTTTTTTGAATTTACACTCTTACTATTTATATCATATATGAATATATTCTTATCATCACCATTACTTAATAAATAATTTTCTCTAAAAAATAATCCTTTCCCAGTTCTTTTATGACCTTCTAATTCTAATAATAATTGCCCATCATATATTTTATTCTTTTTTTCATTATCTGTAGATTTATATTTCTTTTTTTTTCTACTTTTTAAATTGGTAACATTATCATCACAAAGGTCATAATAATAATATTTATTATTATTATTCTTATTATTGATTTTATTCTTATTATTATTATTATCAATATTGATATCATTTGAGTTATTCCATATTATATTCTTATTTTCTTCCTTACCAATTTCTGTTTTTTTTTTCTTCCTAAATGTAAGGATTCTATCCTTTTTTTTATTATCAGAACATTCATTTTTTGAATTCTCATCGATCTTTTTATCACAATCATTTGAATTATTATTTTCATCATTTATTATATTTACTTCATGATTATATTTTTGGTTATTTTCTATTTCAACTCCAAACACTTCATCTTCATCATCATTATCATCACCATCATCATTTTTATAATGTTCTATACATTCCTCTTGTTCGTCGTTCTTTTCATTATCAAAATGTAATTTATTATTTTCATCCTCCTCCTCCTCCTCTTCTTCTTCCTCTTCCTCTTCATCATCATAATAATCATTATTAATATAATTGTCATCATCTAAGGCAGCTGGTATACCCCCATCAGCCTCTATAGACTCCATTTTATTAATCCTATTAATTGTATTTTTAATATTATAAAGATATATTTTTCCGTTTATTGACTTATTAGCTACAATTACATTTCCATCATTCATAAACGTTGACTGACGTGACATTACACTAGTGTTCATATTTTGTTTATTACAATATAAAATATCTGTATTGGTTGTATAATATGGTAAATACATACAATTATATCTTTTAATAATTGGTATATTTTTATATTTCTTGGAATAATATTTTTTAAAAGAATCATCTATAATATTATTTTTTAATGCAGACGAATGAAAAAATTGTTTCTCATTTTTTTTATTTACTTCATCTGTTGTAATTACACGTAATATGCTCATTTTATAATTATTGGTCTTCTTTGAATTATGAAAAAATAAAACCCCTTCATTGAAATACTCGAAATTTGTATTTTTTAAAATATTATTATTATTATCATGATTCATATTTATAATTTCTATATTACTTATATTATTAGACAAATTTGTTATTATAATATCTGAGTATAGATCTATTAAATTTTTCCACCATAGACTTAATAAAATATCTTTCTTTTTATAATGTTCATAAACATAATGTTCTTTTGAAAAAAGGTTATATATTTTTCCTCTGTTTTTATTATATTCTTGATCCATTGGATTATACTCAAAATTTTTATTATTCTTATGATAATTATCTTCATTCATGTTCTTTATATTGTAATTAATTCCATGTACAATTTTTTTTGGTTCTTTTTCTTTTTTTTTTTCGTTGATCATATTATTTTTATTATCATCAATACTACTCGATGATGAACATTCTGAAGATGTATCATTCAAGCGATTCATTGACATGTCATTATATTCTTTTTCCTCTATTTCACAATTTTCATTATTATCTTTTATTTTATTTTTAAAATTTAGCTCATTACCATTCTCATCTACATTTATATTAGACTTGTTTAATTTTACATCCTTCATTTGTTAACTTTGTAATATATATAAACAAATGAAAAAAAAAAAAAAAAAAAAGATATATATTTATATAAATTATTGTATATATTTTTGTATTTTCATTGTGGTCATATCATATTTGTTATACATAAAAAGAAATATGTTTAAAATAATATATATTTGATCGGTTATATATATTTATCAACAAGAAATGAATATATAAATATATATATATATATATTTATAATTTATTCACTTTTTTTTTTTTTTTTTTTTTTTTTAAATTACAATAAAGGGTATATTTATAATAAAATATTCAATTATATATATATTATATAATTTAAAAAAGTGGCTGCTATATATAAATAAGAACAACAGTAAAATGGTTTAAATTAAAAGAATTAACATAATATATATATAAATAAATTTACTAAAAAATAGAAAAAAATATATATAATACTATATCAAATTAAATATATACATTTTATTTAATTCTTAAAAACGAAAAAAAAAAAAAAAAAAACAAACTCCATACAACCTCATCGAATATATTATTTATTTTATATACAAAGAAAAAAAAAAATTAAAATAACTGTGAATTGAATATTTTCATACAAAACCTATATAAAAATAGACTTTTCTCAAAAAAAAAGAAATTAAAAAGATATAAATATATTTATAATTCTAAATATATTTACAAAATTTTATAAAATATATTTATTATATATAAATTCGAAAAAAAAATATATGTTATTTGATATTACTATAATATGTAATATATATAATTATATATATATATATATATATATAATATATTTGATAGCTGGTATTTTTAATTTTTCTTTTTTTTTTCTTGAATCGTTTTGTAAAAATAAAAAAATAAAAAAATTGTGAAATGAATATATTAATAAATATTTCTTGGGGCAATAATATAATATATTATATATATGTATGTGATGAGGATATATATAAAGAATATATATTTACCAAATGTATAATATATATAAATATTATGACATAATAATAAAAACTATAATAGTCTATTTTTTTTTTTTTTTTTTTTTTTTTTTTTTTTTTTCGGTATCAATATAAAATAAATATATATAAAACAAATTGTTTTATTATAATTATATATCATACACAAATAAAAATATATATATATATATATTTAATTTATTGAATTTTATTAAATAGTATAATTTGAAAAAAAAAAAAAAAAAAAAAATAATAATAAAAGAAACAAATAATATAAAATAATAAGAATATATCACATTTTTAAAATAAGAAAAAAAAAAAAAAAAAGTTGAAAATTTGTTTAGATGTCCAATTAATATTTGTTCAGCAAAAATTATATCATATATGAAAAGATAATACACCCATATTTGAGAGTTATAATTGTATAAGATGAAATATATATGTGATAAGAAAATAAACAATATGTATGTTAAGAAATGTGATGGTATATTACTTATTTGAGTTTTTCCAATATAGCAAAAAAAAAAAAAAAAAAAATAATAAAAAATAAAAATATATATATATATGTATATATTGTACAACCATTGTGGAAACGTCTTAGAAAATCCTTTTGAGGGTAAAAAATATATAAAGCTTAAAAAAAAGAAGAAAGAAAGTTAGCTTTATATTTACAATTTTGAATGGTTATATGGATAAATATATGCAATACATATATGTATATATATATATGTACAATATATATATTCCATATTATTATTATAATTTCTTCATTTATATATATATATATATATTTTTTTTTTGTATATATAAAACAAAGTATGTTGTACAAATGTTCCTATAATATCTTTAAGATAAGAAAATGATTCCACTTTTTAAAATTGGGATTGTTTTAATAAGACAGGTAAGTAAACCTATATCAGGTTATATAAAAAAGAAAGCTATAGAAAATAAAAATTTTAAGAGTATATGTATATATTGTGGTAAGAAATATTATTTTTTTGAACAGTATATACAAAAAAAATTTTATAATTCAAATACAACCAATATAAATTATAGTTCTTACATAAGTGAGAATAAATCAGTTAATGTAGGTAGTGAAATTCTAGGAGAAACTATTATATTTTTAATTGCAGCTTTAATAATTATAGCAGAATATAAAAGAAATAGTTTAAAAGAAGCAAAAAAAGAATACATATTAAATCATAAATTAGAAACATTAAAATTACAAGTTTTGGAATTACAAAAAGAAAATGATGAAATTATGAAAATAGTTATGCCCACAAAAAAAAATATTAGGGATAATAGAAGTTATGATATAGAAAATAAAAACTTCTTTAAAAATATATATAATAAATATGTTAGCAAACAAAATACTCTTTCTCAAAATGATAAAGAACAAAATGGTAAAAATAATATAAAACAAAATTGAACTAAATGAATAACTAAAATGTGACAATGGTATATATGTATATATGTATATATATATATATATATATATATATATATAATAAATAATAACGTTCAATTTTGAAATCTTTCTATATTGTTTTTTTTTTTTTTTTTTTTTGTAAAAAACTACATATTGATATTATATATATAAATATATATATTTTTATATGTTCATATTTATTTGTTTTAATTATGTTGTATTTTCAAAAATTTTCATTTTAACTCAATTTTTTATTAGTCATTATAAATATATAAATATAAATATATATCATATAAAATTCGTATGAGGTTAAATAAATAGCGGTGAAATATTTATAAAAAAAAAAAAAAAAATTATATACTTATAGATTTCAAAAAAAAAATGGAAAAATGCACATATAAATATAACATATATATAATGTTCCATTATTAATAAGAAAAAATAATATATATGAACAAAATTTTGTTTATCAGATGCATATAACTCAATTAGTTAATTTAATATATGTATTGACAAAAAAAAAAAAAAAAAAAAAAAAATTAAAATTAATGTGAACATATATATATATATATATATATATATATATATATATATATATATATATTATACATTTATATATACATTTACATATTATGCATTTTAATTTTTTTTTTTATTTTTTATTGTTTGGTTTGCTTGACTGGTCTATATTTAATTTGTGGAGGCTCTTGCAATTTGACTGCTTGTTTTGTTTGGCTATTTGCATTTATACATGTAGAAACAAATGCGGATAATTTTTTGAAATCGTCAAAGTTATCATTATAAAAGAATCCATAGAAAGTATCAACATTTTTAATTGTATCATTAAAAAGACATAAAACATGTACATCATTTTTTTTAAAATAAGTTTTATTTAATTCATTATTTAATTTCATGATGAATCTTTTATTATCAATAATTAAAGGGCTAATATTGAAATATTTATTTGTAACAAATAAATCATTTATATAATTATATTGTATATTTTTAGTAGTTAATTCTAAATTATTAATAAAGAGTAGACATTTTTTATTTTTATTTAAACATTTGGTTTGAAATTGTGGAAACTTACTAAAAAAAGGAACATTAAATACTAATGCTTCACGTACATATGTTATGAATTTCTTTTTATTATTTAATAAGGCAGCACTTATTGGTTTAGGTTTCTTTCCATAACAAATTACAAAGGCAGGTGTATTATCTTCTAAACTAAATCTTTGATATATATTTTGTTTACTTGGTAATGGCATTTTACAATTAATTACAGCAATATTTAAAATATCAGGTAAGTTCGAACGACTAGCATTAATTACTGGATGTATACTTGTATTTTTATCATTTTTACAATATACTAAATATGGATTATTACTAAAAAATATTTCTTTTAATTTTTCTGTATTAGATACATCAATATATTTGAAATTATAAAAATGAGTATGATATAATTCTGTCATATATCTAAAAAAACCACAAAATATTAAAAATGTAATAAATAATCCTATTAATAAGGAATATTTATATTTACTCTGTATTTTTTCTTTTAAAACATTCTTAAGACTTTTACATATATAATTTATAAAACTACCCTTTTTTACGTCGTTCGTTGTATTACTAGAAACATGATCATCTTCTTTTTCTTTTCTATTCCTCAATATGTTTTTCATTTTTTTTTTTTTTTACAATCCAAATATAAACACCTTGATCAAAAAAATACAAGCACGATATTACAAATATAAAAAAAATAAATATATATATATATAAATATTTATATATATATATGTGTATAACATATATTTTATATAAACACAAAGAAAAATAAACATACATACAAATATATATATATATATATATATTTATGTATATATATTACTATATTTTATATATTTTAAAAAATTATAAAAAAATAATAAAAATATATATGAGGTGCCTTCAAGATGACATTAATTTAATACATAAATATATATATATATATATATATATATAACATATATTTATTATTTTATTTTTTTATTCTTCTTTGAATACATAAAATACATGTTCATGTATACGAATTGTATATTTATTTTATATAATAAAATATATTTATCATGTCATGTACGTATTTTCTTTGAATATTTATTTTATAATTAATATGGGAAATATTTCGGATTTTTACATATATTATTTTATTATTTTTTTTTTTTAAAAGGTGCGTGTATTTTAAAAAATAATAATAATAAATTATATATATATTATAATATACATATATATAATATATATATATATATATATATTATTTATATTTTATATGTATATATATATTTTATATATATTCTTTATATTTTTAAATTAAGTATAACAAATATTTTATTTTACATTCTTCTTTAATTGTTGTAAAAAAAATAAAAAACAAATAATTTTTGTATTTACGAAAAATATAAAAGTTTCAAAAAGTATCAAAAAGTAAAATATACTAAAACAATAGATAATGCTAAAAAAAATATCAAGTGGAATAAAAAGAAAATAAAAAAAATAATAATAAAATAAAAAATAAAATATATATAAAATATATATATATATAAATAATATATATATTAATATTTATATGAATTTTTTTTTTTTTTTTTTAAGGTACATATAAAATATATATAATATATATTTATATATTTAAAAATTTGGGGATTATCTCATTCCAGTTTAAGTATATAAATGAAAAAAAGTAAAATATGTAGATAAAAAAATTCTGGCGTTATATATAAATTTTCTATAGACCAAATAATAACATAATAAAATAAAATAATATATATATATATAAACATTATTATAAAAATAATTGTATAAAATATTATGTATCAATATTATAATATATATATATATATATATTTATAAGCAGAAGTATATATAAAATATATATATATATTATATACCCAGATTTTTTCTTTATAATATATTATATATTACCCAGTACCCTCTTAAATGTATATTTTTAATACAACTATTTAAAAATATATTTTTTATTATATATGAATGAATATATTTTATATAAAATAAATATATATTTCATATTTATTCATCAAAAAATTATATACAAAAATATTAATATATATATAAATATATATATAATTTATATAATATTATTGAAAAGATAATATTGAAACATAAAAAGAAGAAATGTTCCTTTTTTTATTATTTTGTTAAAAATACAAATGATATTATATAATATATATATTTATAATGTTATCGTTCCTATTATATATGTTCTATTTATTTTAAGATGATATTTCCTTTTTTAAAATTTCAATATATATTTCTATATAATATTCTTTAATTATAAAAATATTATTAAAATCGCATAAGGTTCATTCTTTTTGCCTTGTCCTTATATATTGTATTTTTTTTTTTTTTTTTCTTTTGGTCTTCTTTAAAATGGAAAAAAATAATATATATTATATATTTATGTGATTCTTTATTTATAACAGTAGAAGGAAAAAAGGATATCCAAAAAAAAAAAAAAAAAAAAAAAAAAAAAAAATTCTCAAATGTAATATAATATAATATAATCATGTAGATATATTCACAATACTTAATGAAAAAGTAATATAAATTATTTAAATATTGTAAAAATATTAAAAAAAAATTTAATAAATTATGCCATTAATTTTTTTTTTTCTTTTGTGCTATATATTATTTTTCTATAATGGAAAAAAAAAAAAAAAAAATGAACACAGGTGTATAAGAAAATATAATAATCATATTAATATATTTATATATTTATATATTTACATATGTATTAGAAAAAATATTAATATGATCTGTAGAATAATATTAAATATTTTTATTATTTAATTTATTTGTTCTTATTATAATTTCTTTTATGTTATGTCATCTTCATTTTTGTTCTATCACATAATCCTCATTTTTTTTTTTTTTTTTTTTTTTTTATCTTTTCCATGTTTTTATTTCCGAAGGTATAGTTTAATAAGTTATGTTATTTATGATTAAGAAAAAAGAAATATTTAAAGATGTAAAACATGTTGTAAGATTTGAAAGATTTTTTTATAGTAATAACTATAAAGAGATTGAAAATAAATTAAAATATAATAATCACCTTTTAAGATTAATTAAAAATGTAAAAAATATTAATGAAAATAATTCATCACTTAAAGAACACAATGACGTTTACAATTTGGATGTGGCAATATGTTATTTGTATAAAAATATAAATATAACATATAAAAATGAATTAAAAAAAAATAGATATAATAATTATATAATTGATCATAATAATAAAATAGATTCATATGATCCATATATGAAAAATGATAAGTATAAAGTTATAGTCAATAATATAAATAATAGTAATTCAAAAAATAAAATGTACTTATATATTATGAATAATATAAATATTTTTACAACTAATCATATACTATTAATATTATATAGTTTTCTTATATATAAAATAAAATGGGAACATATTAAAAAAATAAATGAACATGTTTTAAACAATATATATAATTTTAAAACGTACGAATTAATATTAATACAAATATTTTTTACCTATTTTGAAATTAAATATAATGAAAAAGGCAAAAGAAATGATGGTACATATAAATTACAAGAAGGAAATATTATATCATCATATGGAATGGACAACAAAACAGAGAATAATATTATGAATAAGAACAATAATAATGTAATAACATATATGTCAAGGGATCTTATTAAATATTGCAATAATATATATTATAAAAGGAGAGAAAATATCCAATTAAATGATATACTACATTTATGTTGTATATATTATAATTATAAAGTATATAATAAAGAGTTATATAATTATTTTATTGATTTTTTAAACACTAAATTGTATATGTTAAATATTAATAAAATTATGGAAAATATAAAAAAGGATAGAAACAAAGTTATTCATAATTATATACATATATATAACACATCTGGGTCTAATCATCATAAAATAGATGATCATTCTAAGCACCAGTTTGATAAACTGTCTAAAATTATTCAAGCATACTACTATCTGTCAAGTATACAAATTAAAGGAAGACATAATATAGATTTTTATAAATTTTCAGATTTTATAAATAAATATAAAGATATTATTACACATTTAAATATTAATGATGTATTTTTATTACTACAATTATCTCAAAATATTAATTCTGTAAATATAAAATTATATATTTTAGATATACTATATAATAAATTATCACAACAGTATTTAGTTAACGATTTCTTTTTAGAGTATCAAAAAAGAAAGGAACATGTAGAGGATAAAAATTTTAAGAAATGTATAAATATATTTAATTCGTTATATAAATATATACCCATATATAATAATAATTGTGATAATAATAATATAAATGATACATATGTTGAAAATAAAGAAAAGAGTTTTATATCTTCAAATGATACTTATAATATTGATAAGAATATTTCTCAAATGATAAATGAGAAAAAAGAAAAAATAATAAAAAAAATGAACTTTTTTGATGATATAAATAAATATATTGTAATAGACAAGATTTTTGATAACCAAAAATATCTTTATATTCTTCTTTCATCATTAAACAATATAAAAATTAATAATAGTTCTACGTTACATTGTTTATTCTTTTTTTTAAATTCATTAAGCAAATGTAACAATATAGACCTTATTTTGTCATATATAAATTTTATAAGTAGACATATAAATAATATATATATATTAACATATGTAGAATATATTTATTATTGTATGACCACAAAATTTTTTAATAATATTACTTCAGAAAAGATTGAAATATTAATGTTAAATATTTTTCAATTTTTAAAAACAAAAAATGGTATGAAGATTACACCAAATGAAAAAGAAGAAGAAATAAAAAATGATAATACAAATGAATATATAATAAATGAAAAAATAAATGATGAAAGTTCAATTATGAAAGAAGAAAATAATTTATATATACTGAAAGATTTTTTTTTTGAAAAAAATGAGGAATTTCTTTTATTGCTATATTATAATAATCAAGATATGTATGAACATATACGAGATAATTTATTAAATATAAGAATGGACAAAATAAATAATTTAAATGAATTTTTATTTCATTATATTTATAAAAATATGATAAAATATACATTATTATATTTAAAAAATTTTGTATTTTATATTAATAATATAACTATACTTGATAATATACTACACACATTTTTAAATATATATAATTATTATTATCTACATAATAACAATAATAGTATTATTCATTTTGAATTATTATATAAACCATCAATATTATTTTTTCAGAAAATTATTCTTTTAAATTTTTTAAGTATATATAATAATAAACAACATAAATATAATACATATCATAATAATCTAGTACATAATATTTTAAATATAATAACTCTCGAAAATAGCATAAATAATGATATATTAATCTTTAATTATATGATGAATATGTATTTTATAAAAACTTCCTTGTCTTCAGAATCATATAATGAAAATATTTTAGAATATATAACAAATATCATACAACCTTATATTAACGATAAAATTTATTTAAAATATAACAATGGATATATAATGGATTCAAATATAAAAAATAATATAAATACAGAATTATATAAAAATGTCCATATAAATAATATGATGATATGTGAAATGATACAAAATCAATTTAATACATATGTAATTAATTTATTACTACTAATTTATGATAACAAAAATTTTAACAACATATTTGAATTCATAAGACACTACTTATATACCTATGCAACTAAGCCTCAATAAATAATATATTATATAAATATTATATATATATATATATATATTTATATATATTACATCTTTTTAATAATGCTTAATATATTCTTACAATTATAAAAAATTAAAAAAGCAAAATAACCAAATATGACTTTTAATATAAAACTTTCATGTAAAAATTAAAAATTTTTTTTTTTTTTTTTTTGTTAAACGTGAAAATTTTTATGTAATATAAAATATATATTATATATATATATTTATTTATTTTTTTATTTATATATAGTATAAAATAAAACTGTTATTTTGGATAATTATAAATATAATATAATATATATTATATATAAAGACACGAAAAAGGATTTTGATTTAATATTTTTTTTTCTTCAACATTTTGTGTTACAATTAAAAAAAAAAAAAAAGCAAAATTATTACAATAAATGTATGGTTATAAAATATGTGACATTTTCACATAAAATTACAAAATGAAATATACAATATATAAATATATATATATATTTGTATTATTTAAAATTTTCATATGTATAATTATTTAAATATAACGTGTATAATATTATCATTATTATACATAGGTAATAATATTTATATGTATATAATTATATATACATATATATTATATATATATATAATATTTTTTTTTTTTTTTTTTTTTTTTTTTGTTAATAATGGCCTACAGTATTTTGAATAAAAAATAAATTTTTGGTATTTAGAAAAAGTCCTTTGTATAATCATAGAATAAATAAACAAAAAATGAAAAATATATATATTTATAAATGTATACTATAAAATATTATAATATATTTTATATAAGTGTAGGAAGAAAAGGCCTCAAAAATGAAATATTAAGTAATAATATTAATATATACTATATATTATATATATGTAATATTATGTTTATTTTATAATTTTTTTTTTTTAATATGATTTGATTTATATAAAAGTATACCTATTATATATATAATATATATTTATATTTTTTTATATATTTAAAATAAAAAATATATAATTTATGTATATATATATATATATAAATAATTATTTAAAAAAATATATACATATATTTATATATATATATATATATATATATATATATATATATATATCATTTTTTATAATATTTAATATATATATATTTTTCCCACATATTAATATAATTTATATAAATCTTAATTTTATGTAAATCCTTGGAAAATAATTTAAAGCCATATAGTCTTTTTTTTTTTTTTTTTTTTTTTTTTCTTTATTTATTTATTTATTTATTTATTTATTTTTTTGTTCTGATATTTTATCTTTTCATCCTTTCAAAACAAACCATTAAAACAAGTGGTTGAATAAAATAATATTTAGTTGGACAAAAAAAAAAAAAAAAAAAAAAAAAAGATGAAACAATATATTAGCACATAATAAATGGTAATATCATATAATCAATTATTACAAAATATAGTATTTTAAAAATAATTTTTATTAAGCATTTTGGTGGTCATTTTATTATAAATTCACTTGAATGGATCACCCCATTTTGTTCAGAGAAAATAAAAGAGAAGAAGAAAAAATAAGGAAATAAATAATATACATATATATATATATATAAAATATATACATATATATATATATAAAATATATACATATATATATATATATATATATGTGTGATCTTGCAATATTTGTTGACAAATGATGAATCGTCTAATTCTGAATAAAGCCACCTCATCAAATGATGAGCCAACACCTGGATATTTATTCAATGAGATAACTCAAATGACATTTTGCTCAAAAGAATCTTTAGGTTTAGTAGGAGAATATTTATTAAAGAAATTACAAAGAACAGATTTAAATGTAAAATTAAAGACATTAAAAATTATGAAACATTTATGTGATAAGAAGAGAGGAGATTTTCGAAATTTTTTAAAGAAGAAAATGGATATAATTAAAGAATGTCAACAATGTAATATTGTAAATGATGAATTAAAAGGTGAAACTCCATCTATGTTAGTACGTAAAGAAGCGACTGATTTGATTAAATTAATTTATTCATATGATGCTACAGAAAATGTTATGAAAAGTTCATCAAATAATAGTCAAGATACTATGAAAAATAATAGAATTGAAGGATTTGGAAATACTGTATTTGATAATAAAAATACACAACATAATAATCAACATAATAATCAACATAATAATATATATAATCATAGTAATAATAATATATATAATAATAATGATAGAAATCTTAAAAATAATATGGAAACTTATGGAAATAAATTTATAAGTAATAATTATAATAATAAAAATAATTATATGAGTAAAATGTCAGGTTTTGGTAACCCTTATTTTAATCAAAATCCAGTACAAAAAACTAAAGGAGAAATAGCTATAAAATATTTAAATGATGTAGCTAATAAATATATACCCTCTTCTTTTGTAAATAAAATTAATAGAGTTAGTGCATCTCTAAGCAAAAATTATTCAAATGGTTCATTAAATATACATAGTATAATGAATGGTCGAGCATTCAATAAAGGTCTCGAAAAAAACCATATCAAAAGATCAGAAAGTTATTACCACAATAAAAATAATATAAATAATATAAATAGTATAAATAGTATGCATTATATGAATAATCACCATAATAATAATAATAATAGTTATAATAATAATTATTATAATAATTCCAGAAGAAATGATAACGTAAGAAAACCACAAGAAATTCAACAAGCAGGATTATATGAGAATAAAATTATTCAAGACATATTACTTACAACTGGTATTAATAAAGTACCATCAGAAAATATACTTAACGAATTTGCTATAAAATGTAAAACTCTAGATACCAAATTAATCGTTTCAATACTTACAGATAAATTAAAGAAAAATATTCATGACGAAGAAGAAAATTGTAAATACAAATATAAAGTATTATCTATTATAAAACATTTATTATCCTTTAGAACTAATGAAGAAAAAGAAACCCTTATGGAAACTCTAGAAGTCTTAATACAGAATCTAAAAAATCAAACATTAGAAGAATTATATAAATGTAAAGAAATTAAACAATTAAAAAAAATTGTTATAGAAATATTTGTTCTCATGGGATTACAAAAAAAAACAGACACCCAAGAAAATGATAAAAATAAAAATTTTAATATATATCAAAACCAGGTATCTATGGAAATACCAAATTTGTTAGATATCGATGATGATATAAAACCACCTCCAAATAATAATAATATGACAATGGGTGATTCAAAAATGTATTATAATGAAAAAAATAAATCAGACGATCTTATGTCGCTTAGTCAAAATGTTTCAAATGGGACTCAAACCAAAAACAATAAAACAGGTAAATAAATAAATAAATATATATATATATATATATATATGGTAATTTTATGAATAGCATAATATATATATATAAATATATATATATATATTTTTTTTTTTATAATTAACCTTTGGTAGGCTTTGATAACAATGACCATTTTAAGAATCAATGGAATAACAAAAAGGATGAAAACATGGAAAATCTTCTGTGCGATTTTGAAAATATATCAATTAATAATAAAGAATTATTTAATAGTCTAAATGTTAAAGGTAATAACACCCAAATATCATACAATAATATGAGGTCTAATCAAAATGCAGATAAAACTTATTATAATACACAACAAGGTAACAATAAAAATAATATGAATAACAATTATAATAATAATGATAAATTTAATTTTATGAACTCTAATAATGATCTCATATTTTTCGAAAATAAAAAGGAAAATAATACAAAAGAAATAAATGTATCATCTAAACAAACTAATCAAACTAAATTAAATGACGAAGGATTATTCTTTCATTTAAATCAACACAATATATATCAAGATGATAATAAATTAATAGATATAAATAATGACACTACTAATAATTCATTGAATACATATTTTAATAATATATCACAAAATACATATGAAAAGGATAATATAATAAACGCAACATCATTAAATAATAATATAAAAACAAGTAGTAATATTTCACATGATAATAAAACAAGTAATATAAATTACTTTCATGATCACCATTTAAAAATGGGTGATGATCAAATTGACAACTTTTTTAATTCTTTCACTTTATCCTCTAAAAAAAATGAACAAAATAATACAAAACCAAATGTAAAAATTGATGCCTTCGAATTATTATCGGATCAAATGAAACTATAAAAAAAAAAATATATATATATATTTATATATATATATATTTATATATATATATATTTATATATATATATATATATTTATATTTATATTTATATTTATATTTATATTTATATTTATATTTATTTTTTTTACCTTTTCAATATATACGAAATATAAGTACACTTATGTGTGTTTATTATATTTCCTTGTTTTATACTATGTATACACACATATATTTTTATATATGTTTCTTTTATATATATTTAATTTTTTTTTTATCAGTTGATTTCAAATATTGTTATTTTTATATTATATATCTATTTTAATCCTACATACAAATTTTTGTTTAAAGTTAAACAAAAAAATAAAAAAAAATGTATAAAAAAAAAAAAAAAAATGGAAAAAAGAAAATTATTATATAATATAAATAATTTTTTACTTTGTGCAGAATAAAATATATATATATTTTTTTTTTGTTTTCAAACTTTTATTATTTACTCTTTCTACCAATAAAAATAATTCTTTATGATGTTTAATTGAAATTTTTTTTTTTTTTTTTTCTTAGTTTTATGCATCATATAATAGTTATAATATTAATATTGTTATAATTGTCTTATAAAATGACATATGGGTTATCATCTATATAAAAAAAAAAAAAAAAAAGGAAACATTTTTTTTTATATGATATTCTATATATTTTTCATGTATTATATACCTGAAAAACTAGGGACCTTTAAATTATATTTTTTAATAATGGATCTACAAAATAAAGAAGAATAAAATATAAAAAAAAAAAATTATATATATATATATATATATATATGTGATAGGGTTTACTTTTTTAGTATATCATTTTAATCATTTAAAAAAATATATATATAATAAATAAATAAAAAAAAAACAAAAAAAAGAAACTCACAAAGGTATAAATCGTCCTCCGAGATAATGTTTCTTTTTATAATTTATCAATCCTTGCTTTGGAAGCATTAAAGAAATATTCATATCTGAGTTTATAAAAAGGCTATTTGTTGAAAGACCTACATTAAAATATATATATATAAATTTCTTATATATAAGATATATGATACAAAATATATATATTAATTTTATATATCTTAAAATATTTGTTTATTACCTGAATCGATATTTATTCCAGATGGGACATCTACTGAGACAATTACTTTGTTGCTATTATTAATCATCTAAAGAAATTGAGTAGACATAAATATAAATATAAATATAAATATAAATATAAATATAAATATAAATATAAATAAGTAAATTAAAATATATATATATATATATATATATATATATATATATATACATACTTGTATTATTTCGTCAAACGGTTTTCGGGGTTCTCCCTTAAAACTAAATCCAAATATAGAATCTATTATTAAATCATAATTATCCAAATCTTAATAAAAAGAAAATTAAAAGAATAAATAAAAATATGTGTTAATTATATATGATTAATCGATAATGCTTTAAAATATTAATGGACACATTTATAGTTATCAATTATATAATAATAATAAATATATGTATATTTACCACTTGGTGTTATACTCCTGAGGACGCTGATTTCATAATGCTCCAGTAGTTTTAATAGTCTCTTTAAAAGGGAAAATATGTATATATATATAAAAATAATATATATATATTTATATATATATATATATTTTTTTTTAATATTTCCCTTCTTTTGTCTTACTTTAAATAATGTTTTATCATTAACTTTCGGATATAATATCATGACGTCATATCCAAACTGTTTCAAATGACGAGCTGCAACTAAACCGTCCCCACCATTATTTCCAGGACCACAACAAATTAATATTTTTTTAAATTCTTTTGGTTTGTATTCCTTAAAAATTATTTGAGATATGGATAAACCAGCTAATTCCATTAGCTGCTCAGTGGTATATCCAATTTCATCGCTCATTAATTCGTTATCTATTTTTTGAGATAAATCTTGCGATAAATACTATAATATTATGGGAAAAAAAAAATATATATATATATATTTTATTATGTATATAAATTCTATATATTCAATGTTCATTCTTTATATATATTATTGATATATGTTACATTTATTTATTTTATTTATATTTTTTCTTACAGTAATTTCCATTTTTCTCATGTTTAATATGTAACTACTTCTTCTTCTCTTTAAGGTTACACCTAATGTAGGAACATATATCTTATTATAAATTTTCAATTTTAAATAATTTAATAAACTTAAAACATAAAAATTCTTTAGTGATCTAGAAAAAGTAAAGCTTTTTATAAATAAATTCCTATTCATATTATATCTCATATATATATATATATATATATATATTCACACAAATGATATAATTTTTACCAAGTAAATTAAATAAATAAAATAATATTTATACACACTATACTATCATATATATGGTTAATATATATATATATTTAAGGAGAATCATCAAATTGTGTCACGTTTTATTTTATATATTATTACAAATAATTATTTAATAGAATAAATTTTTTTTTTATAAGTTATCTTGAAGCTTCAAATATATATATATATATATATATATATATATATATATTTAAATTAAAACGGTAATACATATATATTTTATATATTATCATTTTTGTATGAAAAACAATCTTGTTACACTTTTCGTTTTATAGAAATATATGATATATTAAAAAAAATAAGAATAATAAAATTAAAACTTATATATATAAATAACTACATATATAGGTTTTTTTTTTTTTTTTTTTTTTTTATAAAAATGTCGAAAAAATTAAAAAAAAAAAAAAATATAATAATAATATAATATATACTTATTAATTATCAAACAAATATAACGTTAAAAGAAAAAAAAAAAAAAAAAAATATTTGGAATCTATTATATTATTTCTTTTGATTATTTTGATTTTAAATTTATATAAATATATTAAATATATCCTTTAAATATATTTTTCCATAGACATAATATCATTTAAGTAAAAATATTATTATTATTTTTTTTTTCTTCCTTGTCCCATTTTTTATTTTTTTTTTATTTTTATTATTTCAAAAACTAATAAAAACCAAATGTATAAACTACAACATAAAAAAATCATTTTACTTTTTTTTCTTTTCTTCTTTTTGTCCTAATATTCTTAATAAATGTGTGAACAATCCGACTAAATCTAAATATAGGCAAATGGAATGCATCTATAGAAAGGAAAAGATAAAAGAAATTATATGAATATTATATTAATCAGTTTTTATATAAATTATTTTAAATATATATCCATGTATAAATTGTATATCCTTAATAATGTATTGATTTTAATTTTATTTTTTTTAATTACTATGTAATCTTTATTTCCCCTTCTAAAGTCAAAGAGTGTAATCTGAGTATCGAATAAAACAAATCTAAAAGTAAAAAAAAAAAAAAAAATATATATATAATAAATATATATAAAATTTTAAAAAATTATTATATTCTAATACATAAAAATATATATATTATAGTCATTATTTAAGAAACATAGCAAATCAGTTTACAACATTTTCATATATATAGTTTTTTTTTTTTTTTTTTTTTTTTTTTTTTTTTTTTCTTATATATATTATTACCCCATATACATAAAAAATCCAGTATATAATAATGTGGTGTCTATAAATTTTGATCTTATGAAAAAGTTCATAAATGAAATTAAGGCTACATAAGAACAAACTGCACATAAAACAGCCCCAAGAAATATGGAAATCCTAAGAAAGTATAAAATATATATATATATATATATATAATTTTTTTCTTTTTTTTTTCATTTTATATATACGTGTAATAAAATCTATTCATTTTTGAAATTTTTGAATTTTCATATTTGTTTCATTTTAGTTACCTATTTTTTGAAAAGATGGCGGCCAAGGAAAAGCAACAAAATATAGATAAGCTTCCAAAAAAGGCTAGGGGAAGTATTGATGGGTTTAAATAATTAACATAATTTATGTAGTCACTAATTAAAATACCAATAGAAGATGATATACCAGCAAAATATACAAGTCTTTTTTTTGATGTATCAACTAATTGATAATGAGAATTACATGAGGATGCTAAAAGAAATGAACAAACTAAACTAATTATAGAAGCAATAAATCTTGGTACCTTAAAATAATAAATATCCACATAACAACTTAAGGCACTAACTATTGTTCCCATAGCTAAAAGACCATATATTTTCATTAAGTGATTTCTTTCTTCATTTGTTAAAGGGGAAAAATTCATAAGGTTGGATAAATTTATATCCCTTTGTCGTTTCTTTATCTGATTCAAAAAATCCATTTTTTTTAAATATTATATCCAAAAATATTTTTAAATTAAAAAGTCAAAAATAAATAAATAATTAAATATATATATATATTATATAATTATATATTTTCAAATATGTATATAGCTTCCTTTATTTTTTTTAAATATATAATTTATAATTATATAATAATCATATATTATATTTTTTTAAATATAAAATTTATATTTTCAAAATTCAAAAATTGCAACTTTATATATATATATATATATAAGTAAAAGAAATGGAAAAAGAAAAAACTTTTAAGTTTGTACTTATTATTGATATATATATACATATATATTTAATATATGTTTATTTTAAATTTTATTATAAAAAAAAAAAAAAAAAAAAAAAAAATGTGCACGCAAAATATATTAAGAGCAAAAAAAAAGGAAATATATAAAAAAATATACAAAATAAAATAATATGCAAAAACATATAATATATACATATATTATTTTATATTTTCATATTTGAGAAAAAAAAAAAAAAAAAAAATATACATGTATGTTCTATATTTTTACATATATTTATTATAATATATATGAACATATTAATAAGAATTTTATCATATTATAATTATTTTTTTTTTTTTTTTTGTTCTTATGAATTAAACAATTAATGGAAATAAAATTATGGAAAATATATATATATAAATAAAATACATTCTTAAAGATTAATATTGACAAAAATAATTATATAAATTATTTGAAAAGGCCATCTTATTTTAATAATTTAATAAATATATATATGTATATTTTTCATTTAATGGCTCTTCAATATAAAATATATATACATATAGGATACATTTCAACAAATATACATGTTTAATTGTATTTGAAATTATGGAATATGCAATGAGAATATATATATTGTGGTATATCCTATTTCTTATATAAATAATATTAGTAGGTCTTATGAAATGTCAACATAAAAGATATTAAAAAAACATATAAGCCGTTGTTATTGTTCATAACGTGGGTTGAAAAATAAAAATACTTGTAAGAATAAAAAAAACCTTAATTTAAAAATATGAATATATTTAATAATGAATATATATCCTTTAATTTTTTATTATATGTCTGTTAAACCATTTATTTGAATTGCAATATATTCATTTTAAGATGCTTAATAAATATATTTTTATATTAAAGTTGTTATTGTTAAATGTTAAAAAATATATATATATATATATATCTATATATATTACAAATAATAAAGTGATCATTTAAAAAATTCTTGTCTTTCACATATTATACTTTTTTTTTTGATATAAATTTTGTTTAGATATAAGAAAAAACATGTGAATAAATAAATAAATATTTATTTATATTACATATCCTTAATTCAATATTTTCTATGTGTTTCATATACTGTGAAAATGTATATATCCTGTATGTATGTTGTCCTTATTATATCTATTTCAAATATGACTTAATATACTATGTATTATCCGTTCATTCTTAAAAATATAGATATTAAATATTTTTATGTTCATATTCACCTTTATTATAATTCAAATATATATATATATATATTATTACTTTGGGGTATGTGTACTGTGTTTTTTCTATTATGTTAATTATTATCACAATTGCTATATTACTACAAATTATTTGTCTTTGGCTATTTTGAAAAAAAAAAAAAAAAAAAAAAAAAAACCTGAACATCTAAAAGGTGGCTAGCCAAAAAATTAATTTACAACAATGAAGAAAAAAAAAAAAAAAAAAAAAATTAAATTAAATGAGATAATATAAAGGATTATTTTCCAATTAATTGTAAATAAAGAATAAAAAAATTAAACAAGTAAATAAAATGAATAAATATCATAAATAATAGAATTAATAATAACACTAAAAAGAAAAAAAATATATATATATATATATAATAAGATGTATTTATATTTACTTATACTCTTCAGTATGCTTTATAATTTGCCACTGTTCCATATGAATAATAATTTGATCCGTGTAAAATATTTTCGATTTCTTCTGCTCGTTGAAAAGAAAAGATATTTCCTCCAACTTGTAAAATTCTATAGAAACTCCATACCAATTGAATAACAAAATAAGCTATTAAGAACATAAAAAAATGTATGACCATTTCCATTATTCCATAGTACATATTATAATTGAGTACAACACTCCTTTGCCAATAAAAATTATTATAATACCATTGAACACTATGAGCTGTTGTTGTATTATATAGGCAAATTAAAAATTCAATAGCTTCCACCATATAATTTATGACTACAATATTATAAGCAATATAAGCTGTAAATGCATTTTTATGAGAAACTGAAAAGAATATTAACATGGCACAAAGAAAATTAAAGGTTGATATAATCATAAAAAAGGTTGTATTATAATGGGACATATGTGTTAACATAATTATGGATACTAATATTAAAAGTATTGCATATATAATACTTGCAGTCCCAATAGAAAAGCATAAAAATCTTTTCATAGTCCATCTTTTCATTCTGTCTTTTCCGAACATTTTTATAAATCTACTTCATAATTATATACATCTATTTGAAATATACGTAAGTAAATTTCATTTGGTTATATTAAAAAAAATAATAATAAAATTAAAATATATTATATGAAATTATTAATGTGTTCAATATGGTAAAGATATAAATAAACATCTGTTTTATTAAACACATGTAACAATATATAAAGGTATATTAATGTATAATAAATATATTTATTTGTAAATTTAAAGCCATATAAATATAAAAAAATATATATACAAACAATACTTAAAAGTATTATCTTTTCCAACACCATATATTTATCATTTCATAATTACAATCATATTCTTTTATTTATATTACGAAAGAATTCTATGTAATGTAAAAAGACAATAAATATATTTCATGTGTATAACACATAATTATGATAATTGGTTCAGTATATTATACATATATATAAACATTTAATTTTATTTATTTATTAATTTTTCGTCCTCTTCTTTTAATTTATATAATATATATAAAAAAAATTAATATTTCAACCAAAACTTTATAGTATAAATAAATGTATTACTAATTGAATAAATAATAAATAAATAAAATAATAGTATATAAATAATAATAATGAAAATTCATTTACTTTTATCATATCAGTCATTTTATGTGAAAAAAAAAAATATATATATGTATGTGCTTCTCAGTGCAGAATCGGTTACAAAAAATGTACCATAAAAAAATAAGAAAAAAAAATAAAAACAAAACAAGACAAGACAACTAAAATATAAACATAAACATTAGACTAATGATTTAAAATATTATTAATATAAATGTAATAATTAAAATATTTATTTAAATATAAATCGAATGTGAGATCTTATAATACATAGATAAAAGTTGTGAAACGTCGTAAGCCTAATTGGAACACCTTTTAAACATAAAAATATATATATATATATATATATATATATATATATATATATATATATGTATGTATAATATTATTCTAAAATACTTCTACATTCTTATAATTTAGAATGAATAAATATGTACCCCCAAATTTTCAATCCATTGGTATATATATATTGAAAAAAAAAAAAAAAAGGAAAATGTAGTATATTAACGGATTATAAAATATAAATGATGAGCATAACATCATATATATAATATAAATATGTAAATATTAATGGTTTTCACTTATTTTTTTCTTGAGATGTTCTATGAGGCAAAAGAATATTATATATATTTGTAGGACATATTTTTTTATGCCTTAAAAAAAAAAAAAACGTACACTGTTACGATCCGGCGTAAAAAAGGATATACAAATAAATATATATAATTTAATTTTTAAAAAAATATATTTTGCTTGAATTAATATTCAAAGGAATGTAATAAAATGAAAATTTTGTTAATAAAATATTATAATGGACATGAAGTATAAAATTTTATTTTTCTTTCTATTTAATTTTTTTCCATTCGTAACATAAATGTAAATATATATAAATATATAAATATACATATATTTATAATAGTATACATATATAACATCATATAAATGTATTGTCGTATGAACATATAATCATACATATATACAATCATATAAATAATACATAATTATATAAGTCATACATATATTATATATATATATATATGTATTGAAAAACTTTATATTTTAATTTTTGCTAATGAAAGAAAAAAAACAAATATTATTCGAAAAGGAATACCCTGAATACAATTGTATGAGAATACACTTTGACGTGTTAGACTCTACACAATTATTTTGTAAAAGAAATAAAAAATTCTTTATAAAAAGTGGGAAATTAAAAGAAAACAATACAATAGTTATTAGTTGTAATATGCAAACAAATGGTATAGGTACGAGAGATACTAAACAAAATATAGATCGTTATTGGTTATCTGATAAAGGGAATTTATTTATATCATTTATATTTTTATGGAATAAAAATCAGATGAATATAATTAATTGTTTAGCTCAATCATGTACAGTAGCTATAAGTAAAACAATAGAATATTATAATTTGGAAACACAAATAAAATGGATAAATGATGTTTTAATTAATTATAAAAAAATTGCTGGATGTCTAGTCAATTTACAATATTTAGATGATATAAAATTTACAGATATTTATACTAATAATGTTTATATTATATGTGGAATAGGTATTAATGTAGAATTAATGGATGATTGTAATTTGTTAACTAAAAATTTTACATCTATTAAAAAAGAACTAATTAATTGTTCTTATGAAAAAAAAAAATGTTCTATACCATCAGTTGAACAAGTTACAGAAAAATTAATAGAGAACTTTTTTTTTACTATTAATAAATTATGTAATCATGGTTTTTCTTCATTATTAGATTATATATCTATACGTCTTTTATATAAAGAAAAAAAAGTTGTTATTGATCAAGATAATCATATAATTGTTGGATACTTGGAAGATTTGTCTGATGATGGTTCTATAATATTATTAGAAGAACAAACTAGGAAAATTGTGTATATAAACCATGGCCATTTGTTCTCATATGAACAATGGAAAAAATTCATAAAATAAAAAAAAAAAAAAATATATATATATATATATATATATATATAATATATGTTGAAAAACACTCTTCACAACATAAAAAATATGAAGATATAAATAAACCTTCATAATATTATAACTTATTTTTTAGTAAATATTATAATTCATTTGATATATAGATAAACAACATTATGAAAAAAAAAAAAAAAGCATGTAAGCAATATGAACATGTATGTGTTGACTATTCCATTTTTTTTTTTCATATACAACCAATTAAATTATGATCCTTTTATTTTTTTTTTTTACAATTACGGTGTTAATATTTTTTCATATTTCGATTCCATTACATAATATATATATTTATATATTTGATCTTATGATATAAAATTAAGAAAATGTTTAAAAAAAATTTAAGAATGCCACCAAGATTTATAATATTATAATATATAATTTTTTTTTTTCTTATATGGAATAAAAAAAAAAAAAAAAATTAAGTAAAACATAACATTATATCCTTCTATATGGATATATAAAAATGTAGTTTATATTAAATATATATATGTATATTTTTTTTTTTTTTTTTCTACTCAAATAATGTAATAAAAAAAAAAATATATTATTATATATATATATTTCATATTTTTTGAACAATTTATTTTTATAATTACAAAAAAAATAAAAAAATAAATAAGTACCTGTTTTTTTTATTATTATATAAATAAACATAAAACTGATGACAACCTTGTGTGCGCAAAAAAAAAAAAATATATATAAATAAATATATATATATTTAATATATTTTTAAGGATTATTGTTATTATATACATATAGATCTCTTATTTTTGATTATATATATTATTATTATCTTTATAAAATAAACGAAAGAAATATTAAAAAGATTTTAAAATAACAAAAAAAAAAAAAAAAAATAATATAATATATATATATATATATATATATATATATATTTTTAAATTAAAGATCTTGAAACTTTTTTTTTTTTTTTTTTTTTTTTTTTTTCTTAAAAATAATTTTATACGTAAGTTGTATGTATTATGTATATATATATATATATATATATATATAATATAATGTAGTTTATAAAAAAACAATATAAATTAATAATATATATATATTTATATATATATTAATACGTTGATGTTTTTTTTTTTTTTTTTCTTTCTATATTTTAATTAAATTTTTTATAGAATTATTTATATATAATATATCTTTTAAAAATATTTATTTAAAATTGTTTTTTTATTCTTATTTACATGTTTATTTTTTTATTTATTAATTATTCATTTGTTTATTAGTTATTTATATTTATTTATTTATTTTTATTTTATTTTATTTTTTTTTTTTGTTAATAATATTATTATATTTATAATAAAAATATTATATATATTTCTTTATGAATTATATATATATATATATATATATATATAATGTAACAGTATATATATTATAAAATATCTTAAAAAAAAAAAAGAACAAAAAACAAAAAAATATATATATATATGTAATATATGTTAAATTCTAAAGAGAACGAAATAAATGGTAGCCCTTCAGATTCTCTAAATGGAGATGCAGAAAATGAGAATGAAAATGAAAGAAAATGTTTGTGGGTACCAGATGAAGAAGTAACTAATTGTTATAGTTGTAATGTTGTTTTCAATGTAAGAGTAAGAAAACATCATTGTAGAGCATGTGGGAATGTATTTTGTTCCAATTGTTCTGATAATAAAATAAAAATAAGTGAATATAGTTATTCTGAGAAGGTTAGAGTATGTGATCGTTGTTTTATGGAAAGATCTTCTCCTCAAACTTTATTATTACAAGAAGATTTAGGTGCTAGAAAACAAATAAATCAAGATTTAAAAAAAGCATTAAGTGAAAAGATGGCTATAGTAGAAAGATTTAAAACATTTTTAATTGAATTTGATAATGAAATTTTAAATAATACAGATAACACCGATGGTAATACTGATGTTATTTCTTTATTAAAAAGAGGAGAAAAAGGTTTAAAAACTTTAAATGAAAAAATTAAAAATTATGATTCAATTATTCAAGAACAAAAAAATGAATTAGAAAATTTGAAAATGGAAAAAGAACAAAAAATGGAATTAAATAAAATCTTAAATTTAAGAAATCATGAAATTCAACAGAAAAATATTAATATTAAAAATCTTATGAAAGAAAAAAATGAATTAGCACTCGTCAAAGAAGAATCAGAAGGTATTATTGAATCATATAAAAAACAAGTTGAGAAATTAATTATCAGATGTAATCAACTAGAATTAGAAAAAAAAACATATAATAAAAATGATCTAAATAATTTCTCTATGACAAATGCTAGTTCTACGTCATACAACCAAGGTTCTTTTAATTTACCGTCTAATGGTATGTCAGTATCATATACGATAGCTGATGGCCCCAACGAATATATGGACGATGAAAATTGTTGTAATAGATGTCAGAGACGAATGTGTTCTATTATGTAAACAGGTACAAATACAAGTACCTATATATATAAATATAAATATATATATAAATACATTTAATTAAAAAAATATATATTTGTATATTTATATATTTATATATTATAAATTAAACTTATAGTTTTTTAGAATAATAAGATTTATGTTTATAATTTTTTATATTTATTTTTTTGTTTTTTTTTATATAATTAATATGATTTTACTTCTTTGTTTTAGTTTCTTCTTTTTTTTTTTTTTTTTCCTTTTAAATATGTATACATATTATGATTCCGCCCATATAATAATAATAATAATATATATATATATTATATAAATATAATATTTGTATTATTACCACATAATAATACGAAAGAAATATATGATATATCTGTTTTTTTTTTTTTTTTTATACACATTGCTATATGTATATTAATTTATTTTATTTGTTTAAAATAAAGAAAAAGAGGAAAAATACGTATCCGTACATTTATATGATTTAATTATAAGAAGTAAAATAAATTTTTTATATATTATTTTTTTCTAAATCATTCTTTTCAAAATAATATATATGTTTTATATGCTAATTTTTTTTTTTTTTTTTATATATTATATTATATATATTTATTTTCGAAAACAACGTTGTCATTTATAATATTATATTATTTGATTTCATTTGATTTTATTTGTTTTCATATTTTTTTTTTTTTTTTTTTCTTTTTATAATGAAAAAGGGTAATATAATTTTTATGCATTTTATTTTTATATATGTTTTAAACTTTAAAAATTATGAAATAATATGAATAATATTATAAAGAAAAATTTTTAATTATACACACACACACATATATATATATATATATATATATATATGTAATAATTCATATTTATTGATTTACACATATGAATATAACACATTAAGGTTTCTTAATAATATATCACTTTAAAATATAAGATTTTGGTAATGGAGGTCTATATGTATATTTATCTACGATAACTAAATTATTAATATTATCACTATATATATCATTTGATGTTAAATTATTATTTAATGATATATGTTCAATTTTTTTATTTATGTTTATATGAGGATATGAATATTTCCATTCACCGTTTACAAATCCTTTTGCTGAAATATTATGTCTGATTTTTGTTTGATTAAGATATATATCTCCGATTAATTTACCTCTAAAAGGTCTCATACTATATTTGATATATTTAAGGTAAAAATAGGTATTGTTTTTAACTTCTTTGTCTACAATATAGTGAAAATCATTTATTTTAATGACCTTTTTATTTTCGTTATATTGATTTATTATATCATTGTGATTATTCATATTATTGTTAACATATTGGTCGATCGTATTTTCTTTTATATTATCATTTTCTTCGATGGTATTTTCTTTTACATCATCATTTCCTTCCATATTATCTTCTTCCTCATTTTCATCCTTTTTATTTTTTTTTAAAAAAAATTTATGACTGTTCAGGTAAATTGGATTCCAGAAAAGGCAGTTAATACCATTAAATGGTAAAGTATGACATGTTTCAAATAAATTTTTTCTACTTGGCTCTTTATTTGTAAATTCAGAAAAAAACTTTAAATTCAATTGTTCTATATCTACCCATCTTTTCTGATGTGTGTGCCAAGGATATTTATCTACACATGGCCAAAACGCTTGTCTAGTTCTTGAATCTCTTGCTCTATATGGAGATTTATACATACGAAAATACGGGTACATGATATTTTTATGTTTAAATTGTCTCCTATTAGGAGTTCCAATGGCACTTTTTATCCACCTATGTACCCGCTTACTTTCATCTTTATTTATTTTTATTGACGACATTGTTTATTTGAAAAGGCAATAACAAATGTGAATAAATTAATGAACAAATAAATAAATAAATATATATATATATATATATATGTATAAAATAGCTATTTACCAAAAAAAAAAAAAAAAAAAAAAAATATATATAATAAATAAAAGCTAGATAGCCATTATTATTATTATTATTATTGAAATAATAATTTTATCATTTTATTTCATTTGAGTACTAAAAAATTTAATTAGAAGGGAAAATTAATATATAATATATTAAAAAAACAACATATAACACCAAAAAAAAAAAAAAAAAAAAAAAAAATCATAAATACATAAAAATGACAAACATATTTAGATCAAAGAAAAAAAAAAGGATTAAAATATAGTATAGAAATAATTCCTTTTTTTTGGAACTCCATTTGTTAAATGATAAAAATTGAAATATAAATATATAAAATAATATGCAACATAAAAATAAAAAAAATAAAAAAAAATATATTTATTTATTTATTTGTTTACGTGTATATTTTGGTTATTATAAAAATGAAATGAATACAGAGAACACATCATTTGTACCCGTTTATTTTCTCTTATTATTGTTTAGTAGTAAAAAGTATATAATCATATATAAATACCAAAAATATTCGTTTTCTTTTTATTTTTTTTTAATTAATATGATTGAATATTATATAAAACATTATTATAGTTATTTTATTAGTATTAATTATAACTCATAATTAAATTTTATTAATTTCGTAATAAATATATATTGATACAACTACTTTTATTGAGGAATTATATAAAGAATATATATATCATAAAAATAATCCTAGCACATTTCTACAATAAATATATATATATATATATATATATATATATATATATCGAATAAATAAGAAAATTATACACATATATTTTAAACCAATAAAGTGTAAAAAAATAAATAAATTTTTTTTTTGAGGTACTTCATAAATATTACATAAACATTACACATATATATATATATATATATATATATATATATATATATATATTATGTGTCAACTGATCTATATCATATAATATTATGTTTTTTATATATTTTTTTAAAGAATGATAATACAGAATTTAATAAAAATATTAATAAATTCTTTTTATCTTATTTTTTGTTTTTATATAAAAAGTTTATTAATAAATTATATCCTTATAATTATATTAATTCATATAGACAATATTTATTCATGAAAATGAAAAAATTTACTACTACTTATTAAAAAAAAAAAAAAAAAAAAAAGAAAAGAAAAGAAAAAGGAAAGGGTACAACACTATTATATTATATATATATATATATATATATACATATACATAGTACATTCTACAACTCATGTATGAGCTTGAAAATTCAAAGGATCATATTATCTTAAAAACATCTATATATTTTCATATGGATCCATTTTCTTAATTATTTTTTTCTTGTTTAGCTTTTAATTTTAATTCTTTCTTTTTCTTTTGAATTCCTTTTAAGCAGTATTTCTGATTTCTAAAAAAGTTTGGATCCAACTAAAAAAAAAAAAAAAAAAAAAAAAAATATACATATATATATAATCACATTTTATATATCATTATTATAACAACACATTGATATTATTATATATATGTGGTAAAAAAATAAGGTTATATAAGTATCGTTCATATAAATGTATAAACATGTTTATCTTTAAAATAAAACAAATAAATTATAGGACATATTTTTTATATAAATAATCTTACTCCTTTGCGTGACATGAATTTATGTTTCTTAGGTTTCTTTATTCCATTCTTATGAGCTTTTCGGTTCTATAGATAATAATGAAAAAAAAAATATATATATATAAATATATATATATAGAATATTATATGTTTATAATATGAAGGTCATCAAACCAATTGTGATACATTTTGCAATAAGGGATATATATATATAATTGTAAGCATATAAGATAAGTGTTATATATATATATATATTTACATATCTATATATTATATGGATACATTTTATATACAAATACCAATATATATAACATAAAAAAAAAAAATATTCACAACTAATATATTAATAATAACACAAGAGAAAAAAAATATATAATAATAAAATATAATATAACATATATAAATAATATATATATTATTTTTATAATTACTTGATTATGATTCGTGTGATTTTTTGACTTGGCCATTTTAAGTATATTTTCAAATTTTTTTTTTTTTTAAATAAAATAAATTAAATAATATTTTATTATATCAAAATAATTTTTTGCTTTTAAAAATTATATTTATATTAAGGAATAAAAAACTTCCTTTTTACTTAAAATTTGATAAAAAAAAAAGAAATTTTTTTTATTTGATTTATAAAAATCTCTAATTTAAAAATGAATTCATAAAATAGTAAAAAAAATAATTTTTTTTTTTTTTCTTATTATAAAACATATTATTATATAATAATATATATTAATATAATAATAATATATGTAATAATATTAATATGGGAAATATAATTATATATAAATAATAAAATAAATATAATTTAATTATACATTATACTTTATATTTATATTGTATACCTATATAAATTTTTATATAACATGAATAAATATAACCTTTTTCAGTAATATATTTATTATTCATGTTAATAGATATATAATGTTATATATATATAAATATATATATATATAATTTTAATTTTATGTATATACTTCTAATACTATTTTGCACTTTAATCCCTTCTAAAAAAATTATGAATCAAATTATATATATATATATATATATAATAAAGTATACATATAAATATTCTATGTAATATGTATATTATAATACAAAGAATAATATTATTATATAATATATATATATAATATATTTAAGGTATATTCTATTAAGCCTTATAAAATTATAAGTATAATTTTATATATAAAATATTTATTACCCAAGTTTAATTAAATATATTATATATATATATATATATATATAATATATATTTCTTATATATAATGGTTAAAAAAAAAGAATAAGTAATGAAGATTTTTTTTAAATTAAAAATGTAACATATGAGGTCAGTGTATGCATTATAAAGAATATAATATATGTACATTATATATTTATTATATATATATATAATATATATACAAAACAACAAGTGAATGAAAATATATTAAATATATTTTTTATATAATATTTTAATCAATCCTTATCTCCTTTTAATGTTTTAAAATAATAATATTTTATTTCCTGTAAAAATTAATAAAGATAATTTTACAAAAAAAAATATATATTTTTTTCCTTTTAAGTGTAAAATCAAAAAAATATAAAAAGAATTAATTTTATTAATTCTTTATATATATATATATATTATAATTTTTTATATGTATTCATATTTGTAAAAGTTCTTACGTTCCTATATATATTAATTATTTAAAATATTAAAACAAAAAAAAAAAAAAATGGCAAAGAATGATATTTGGACACCTTTAGAGTCCAATCCTGATTCTTTATATTTATATTCTTGTAAACTTGGACAGTCAAAATTAAAATTTGTTGACATCTATGGTTTTAATAATGATTTATTGGATATGGTTAAATAAATAAATATATATATATATATATATATATATATATATATAGAAATATACACAAACTAAATATTATGTATTAAATATATAACATAATAATTATTGATAGTTTCTATTTTAATATCACCAATTTAAAATATATTATATATATATATATATATATATATATGTATATTTGTTCCTTATTTAACAGATTCCACAACCTGTTCACGCGGTTATTTTTTTATATCCTTTAAATAATAATATAGTAATTATTATAAACTTTCATTTATTATATAAGTATCATACAATGTTCATTATATTTTATTTATTTATTTATTAATTCCTGATTTTTTTTTTTTTTTTTTTTTTTTTTTTTTTTTTTTTTTGTATATAACATTTATTTATATTTTTGAAAGGTTTCTGAAAACAGTACCATTAGTACCATTGACAACCAAAATTCGAAAGAAAATTTTGATAACGTCTGGTTTATAAAACAAGTAAAAATAAATTAATTATAATATGTAATGTGAATAAAATAATGTTCATTTTGTATGTTTTAACAATATTATATGTAAAGAAATAAGTATATATAATATATATATAATTTTGTTTTTTATTTTTAAGTACATTCCAAACTCCTGTGGAACAATAGCCTTGCTACATTTATACGGAAATTTAAGGAATAAATTCAAACTAGGTAAATTTATATATATATATATATATATATATATATATATATATATATATATATAACATATATATATACACACACACATATATATATATATATATATATATATATATTTATTTATTTATTTTTTAAGATAAGGATTCTGTTTTGGAGGATTTTTTTAATAAAGTCAATGAGATGTCTGCCGAAAAAAGAGGACAGGTTTTTTTTTTTTTTTTTTTTTTTTAAATATATTATAAAATGGTTGAATAGCTATTTGATAATAATTACATAAATACATAATTATTTTATTTTTAATTTTTTTTTTTTTTTATTTGAAGGAATTGAAAAATAACAAAAACATCGAAAATTTACACCACGAATTTTGTGGACAAGTCGAGAATAGGGAAGATATTTTGGATGTAACTATTTAAATATAGCAACATATAATAAGGAAAAAATATATCAAAATATAAATATATATATATATTTTTTTTTTTTCATATTTTTAGGTTGATACACATTTTATTGTTTTTGTGCAAGTTGAAGGAAAGCTCATTGAATTGGTATGCTGAAATTATTTTTGTAATAAAAACAAATATATGTATCTTTATTATGCCATATATATATATATATATTTTATTTTTTAAAGGATGGAAGGAAGGATCATCCTACTTTTCACTGTTTTACTAATGGAGATAATTTCTTATATGTAAGCAAAATAATTTAATAATATATTATTTGTTTTTTTTCTTTTAATATAATAATAATATAAAATTATTTTATTTATTTTAGGATACTGGAAAAATAATACAAGATAAGTTTATTGAAAAATGTAAAGATGATTTAAGATTTTCTGCATTGGCAGTAATACCCAACGATAACTTTGATATTATATGAAAAAAAAAAAAAAAAAAAAAAAAAAATTATAATAATAATTAATTAATTAATATAATATTTTTTCATAATTATATATTTAATTTATATAAACTAGTATGATATTTATTTTATTATTTTTTTTTTTTTACACATTTTTGTGTTATTTTTTTTTTTTGTAAATATTAAATAAATCAAAAAATTAAGATGAGCAAATTTGTATAACACATGTGTATGTATTTTTATATAAATAATGTTTATTATAATGTGATCATTTTTTTTATATATATATATTAATATATAAAATGTATAAAAATTATGCTATATCTGAGGATATATATTTACAGTATATATATTTTTTTTTTTTTTTTTTTTAAAAAGGTATGAAAACTACGTAATATTGAATAATTACATAACCGCAATTTTTCATATGTTTGGAAAGAAAAAAAAAAATATATATTGATATATTAAGATTAACACTAAGGAACTTAAAATAGAATCTTATGAAAATTTATATTTTTTATTTTCCTATAATTTGTGTAAGAAATATTAAAAATTAAAATTAAAACTTTTTTTTCTTTTTCTTTTTTTATATTTTTTTTTTTTTTTTTTTTATTCATATATTATTACAATGTAAACATATGCAAAGTCCTAAATAAGAAATAATAAATTATTATCATAAATTTATATATGTACGTATTACATACACATATACGCTTATTCCTTGATATCTATTTGTGCATATAATTTAATTTACAAAAAAGTAAAAATAGAATATATTAATATTTTTATTCTTTTAACATTTATTTATTTTATTTATAAATATAATTTTTTTTTTTTTTTTTTTTTTTTTTTTTTTGCATTAAAGTTTAAAAAATAATATAGTTTAAAATTATATTATTATTGTTATCTTTTAAAAAGAAAAAAGAAAAAAGTTTCCTGATATTACAAGAACAACTAATATTTTATATCTATTTTAATAGTATAAATATATATATATATATATATATGTATATTTATATAATATGTGTAAATTTTTTCATAGACATTTTATCTAAAGTATTTCATGAATTTTATTATATTTCTATCTTTAAGCATATTTTTTTTCTTTATTATTTTATGTTCCATTTATATACTGAGAAGATAAGAACAATATATTTTAAGAACATAACATAATGTAAAAAAAGAGGTATACACATATATAAATATATATATATATATATATATATATATACATGTATATTTATATATATTAAAAAATAGAACACTAATTAAAGAAATATATAATTATATCTTATGAAGAAATAAATGTGTATATATCTTAGTATCATATTTATAATACATATATATATATATATAAAGAATATATAAGTATATAAAAAATTAAATTAAAACCTACTTTAAATTATATATATATATATATATATATATATATATATATATTATACTTGAGTGTGTAAAAATTATTACTTACATATTAGTATTGAAGCCTTAAAAAAAGTAAATAAAGAAAAAAATAAAAACTTATATACGTTATATGAATAAGCTACAAACCTAAAAAAATAAGAGTATCTATACTACACGTATATTTGTTTATATATATAAAACAGTAGTAGTATATATATATTTATATATATATATAAATAGTGGTAATATATTTTTTATACATTTTGGTGTGTAATATTTTTATTTCCTTAAAAATACAATACATATGATTATTTTTGTTCTAATATTTCAAAAACACATAATACATTTTTATTAGGCATTATTTATCTGGGTGACTAATACATATAAAATAAAGCATATATATGTTATATATATATATATATATATATATATATACATGTATTTATATATTTATATAATTATATATTTTATTATTATTATTTTTTTTTACTATATTCTTTTAATATTGTACTATTTTTTTCCTTGTATCTTTTATATATTTATTATTATATTTTTATTTTAGTACGTTTTCTAGTATTTTATATTTAGCATAAGAACATGAATATATAATAAGTTTTTTTAGCATATATATTTATATTTTAATTTTTTATTATAATTTAAATATGATAATAGTTGTATTTAATAATTATGTGTAAAAAAAAAAAAAAAAATTATTTTATATATATACATATATATATATTTTATCCTATGAAATTGTTCTATTTTCACCTAAATAGTGCTTCATATAAGTATATTCGTCTTAATATATCCTTAATAATATTCTTACATAGTTAGAAAAAAAAATTAAAAAACAAAAAAAAAAAAAAAAAAAGAGAAACAATAAATATAAATAAAGTTATATATATATTTGTATTTTTATATATTTATATATTTTTTTCTTTTTATTTTTATTTTCCTTTTCCTTGTTTTTTTTTTTTTTTTTTTTTTTTTTTGCTTACTTTTTTAAAAGCATAAAGTAGTTTATAAGAATATATAATTTGTGCATATTAATAATTAGATAGATACATATTTAATCCTTAAAATTTTATAATAATATATATATATGTATAGAAAATATTTATATGATTTCATAAATAGTTGTGTAATATATAATTATAACACAGTTGATACATTATTTTGAAGGATATAAAAAAAAACGTATCGAGATATTACGAGTAAAATATTTATTATTATATTACCTAGTGCATACATATAATTATTTTATATATATATATATATATATATATATACGATTATATTGATTTAGTCTAATCAAAAAATATTACATATTGATAGTACAACAATTTTTTCCAACAAAATAAAATATATATATATATATTTATTTATTTATTTTTATATGTGTGTGTACATATTTTTTATTAACCTGACCTAGTACATATAATATAAAAATTTTTTTTTTTTTTTTTTTTTTATATATATATATATATATATATTTTTTCTCTTTCTGAAAAGAAAGTATGCTTTATTATTCCTTTTAATAAAATGATAGACAAAAATATTAATGAAAGTAGTTCTAATAATTCCTTGGAAAGACAAAAGAGTATATCATATATACGTAAAGAGATTAATGATATTATGCACCCTTCAAATATATATCCATCTAATTCTATCCCCTATGAAAAATATAATGATGAATATTCTTTTGTTCGTACCATGGATCGAACTAAGGGTTCTATTAAAAATGGTTCTTCTCATATTGAGATGCATGAAGAGCGTTATATAATGGCTTGCTTAAATGAAGATATGGATGAAGAAACCAAGAAAAAAATGAATATTTATAAGAATAATTATATTAATATAGAAGGAGAAAAGATATACCAAAAATGTAGTGTAGAACGATATAATAACTTATATAATAAAGAAAGTAATGTTCAACAAAATATGGGAATACATCAATTACAATATGATCATGATAATAATAATAATAATAAAAATGATAATTCTATCATTAGAGAATATCATATTGTAAATGATAATATAAACAATAATCTTATGAGTGTGAACAATCAAGAGGAATTCTTAAGAAATATTAATAAAGAATTAGAACAATTAAATGATACTAACAAAAATACAAAATATAATGAAAAATTTTCTGCAGAAAATTTTTTCTCATTAATACAGACTTTTAAAAATAACATACGTAAGGAAAAAATCTTGAATGCATATAATGAAAAAATGGATAAAGATAATGAAGAATATTTAGATGACAATATAGACATGGAGAATAAATTAAAAAGGAGAGAACAAAAATATATAGATAAAGAACAAGGCTACATATATGATAATAACAACAATAATAATAATAATAATAATAATAATAATAATAATAATAATGTGGTAAAGACTAAAGGTTGTCGAACAAGAGGAAGAAGAAAAAGAAAAAATATGAATGAATCCAATGATAATATAAATAAAGAATCAAGAATATACGAAGAAGATAATATAAGTTGCAGAAAAAATTATAATATAAATGAAAAAAATATTATGTTGAATGAAAAATATAATGAGAACACATTTAATTGTGAAATCATTAAAAATAATACAAATAATATAAATATATATAATTCTAATGCTAATAATTTTAAAAGTATAAAAAATGAAGGGAGGGAAGAAAAAAATAATAATATATTATCAAAAAAAAGAAAAATTATATCTTTTAATAATATTAATGTAGATGAAAATAATCCAATATTTAATTCATATGAAAATAATATATCTCTTAATAAAAATGTAGAAAAAGATAAAATCATAAATATACATCAGAATAATATATCACATAATCAAGAAGGAATAAATAAAACAAATAATCAATATATAAAAGAAGCTTGCTATAAAAGAAACAATAACACATATGTAAGTGAATATATAAGTAAAGAGGTTCTTTATAATTTTATTAAAAATATGAATAAAGTCTCTAAGAATGCGAAACAACTGGATTCTTCATGTAATGAAATGTTTGAAGGGGAAGAAATAAATGATTTGTCCAAATGTAATAAAAGAAAAGTGTCAAAGAATAAAACAGACATTCAACATATAAACAATAATAATAATAATAATATTAATAACAGTTGTGATAATAATATATATAAGGATTCATTTCAATATTATTCATCTATATATGATAAGAACAAAAGAGCTTATACACAGAACGATGACAATACTACTATTTGTTCAAAAGAAAATCTTCTATTTTATCAACACAATAATGATAATAATTTAAAAAATATAAACAATAATATATATAATAATGATGTAAATATTAATAATAGAAATATATATAACAATAAATATTATGAAAATTATAATTATATAAATACATGTAATAATATTATGAACACATATAGAAATAATGATATACATGAAGACAAAAATACACAATATAAGAAACGAAAAGAATATATAAATAATTCTAATGCTACAGATAATAGTATGAATTCTTCTCCCTTTGATGCACATTTAAAATATATAATTAATAATTATATGAAAAAAAGTACACATAATTTTAATTTTTTGAATGAAATTTTGGAAGATAATAAAAATAAAAGGACAATTACTAATAATGCAGAAAAAGAGCATAATCATGATAAAATTATAAATAATAATAATATAAATAATAATATAAATAATAATAATAATAATAATAACAATCGTTATAATAGTAATAGTTATAAAATATTCAATGGACCAACTACAGATAACAATATTATTTGTAATTTTATATCAAATATAAAATTAATGGAGAAGGAAAAAGAAAAAGAATGTGAAAGAGAATATAATAAGATTATGAATAATAATTCTAATGTAGGAACAAATAGCTTTGATGTGAATAATAATAGAAGCAGTAATAATAATTTGAATAGATCAGATGTTGAAAAATATATTTATGATATTTTAAACAAATTTAATCATACACATTATAATGAACTATATAAAGAAAATTATGTGTATGAAAAAGATTGTATACAAAATGATATGACAAAAAATGTAAAAGGAAATTATGATTCTTTATACTCCTTTTTAAATGATCCATCCAAAATGAATGAAACAGATAATAAAGAAATGTCACGTATAGTTTCGAGCTATTTAAATATTCGAGAAAATATAAAATTAAAAAGGTTATTAAGTAAATCAAATAGTAGTAAAGATATAAACAATATTAGGTATGATTTAGAAAATAAGGAAAAGGAATATATGCATAATGATTCTAACAATGTTATAGTAATGAATAAAATGATGAATATATTAAATTGTAATGAAAATGAAAATAATAATATAAAAAATATATATAGTATACAAGATAATTTACATAATTTATATAATAATATTGATTATTTACATAATGATGATAATTATAATAAAATAACAGAATATAATTTAAAGCATATGTATAATGAGTATATTATTAATATGTATGGAAATCAAAAAAAAAATGATTATATTAGAATGATAGAAAATTCTTCTTTCGGACCTGCTGAATATGATAATAATTTCTCAAATTATAAATTATGTGAAGGAATATTAAATAATTTTCTTAATAATAAATCAATAAATTTAGATGAAAAAATTCAGCTACAAGATATTATGGATATATTAGAAAAATATAATGATTATTTAAAATTAAGAAATTATATTATTCCAAAAAATATTTATATTAATTGGTGTGATAATAAAAATGATAATGTTGATTCATCTGTTTATAATCCAAACACAAATTTTAAGACATCTAAGCATATCTCACAAAATTATAATTCATATGAAATAAACATTCTAGAAAATATTAGAAATGATCATGTATTAAGAAATTATCTTTTGTATAATGAACCCTTTTGTAATTATCATAAGTTACAAATAAAGAGATTGAATTATTTATCATTAAATGATATTAATATGAAGACTGTGCGTGATTTGGATCTTGTTGGATGTAAAGATGCAAACTGTTTTTTTCATGCATATCTTGTAACTGCTTGTAATGGAAGAAAATCCATCCATTTGAATAATAATTATATTAATTCTTCTAATATTGAAAGTGCTAACAGTGGTAAGTGTGGTAATAATAATTTCAGTTGTGAGGAAATAAATGATAATTATTTGAAGAATAATAAATTAAATTATCAATTAAAAGATCAACTAAAAGATCAAATAAATGACCAAATAAATGACCAAATAAATGACCAATTAAATGACCAATTGAATGACCAATTAAATAACCAATTAAATAACCAATTAAATGACCAATTAAATGACCAATTAAATGACCACTTGAATGACCAATTAAATGACCACTTGAATGACCAATTAAATAATAAGGTTAATCATATTAATAAACAGAATAATACCTATTATAATTCATTTAAGGGAACCATAGAAAAATTTACAAATGTAGAACAAGAAGAATGCTTACTAAAACAATGCATTAATTCTTTCAAATTTAAGAATAATAAAAATATGAAACCAAATGAAGTATTATTAGATGCTCAACAATCATTTAATGAGTCCAATAATTATTTAGAAAAACAAGCATGCTTATCAAATGATAAAGAATATAACAGTTGTTATATAAATAGTCATAAAAACAAAAATACACCCATTAAAGATATCAGAAAGAACCGTAATGTTAATAATCATACATTACATATTAAAAATAAGACAGGCAATCTTGAAAATAATGAACAAATAGAATGTATTAAAGAAAAAAAAATTAAAAATATAGTAGAAATACTTAATCCATTAAATCTATTTAATGATTCAAGAATACCAAATGATTATATTAATCAAAAACAAATAAACAAAAATAAAAATAATAATTATAGAAGAGCTTCTAGCAATTTTGTAAATAATCATAACAGTAGAAGAAGAAATATACTTCCTTTTCATATGGACAATCAAGAATTATCTAGAACATCCACCACAGCATCTGTAAGTTATAAAGAACGTTTACTACAAAATGTTCAAAACAATAAAAATAGTAGAATTTTGAATACACCAAATAAAAGAGAAAATGATATACTTAGACAGGATCAATGGGAATATATAGAAACAATTAAAGACTATCTATATGCTACATATTTAAAAGAACAGCATAATGAAAACAAAAATATTTTAAAGGATTCATAAAAATTGAAGAAATACAAATGGAATAGTAGGTTAAAATGATACTTAAGTCAATCAAAAGGTAAAACGATCGGATGATAAAAAAATGACATGTTGTTACATCATAAATCAATATATTATATAAAAAAAAAAAATAAAAATAAAATAAAGTTATACCTTTTGTTTACCATTATTTCACTTCAAATTTTTTTTTATTACAATATATATGTATATATTTAAAGAAATAATATGATCCATTTTGTTTTTATTTTTACCTTTTGAGTTACATTAATATGTATTTATTATATTTTCTTTATATTTATATATATATATATATATATATATATATATATATATGTATATATTTCTTTCAATTTTTATAGAAAAAAAAAAATTAATTTTATACTTTTAAGAATGATATTATAATATTTAAAAAACATATAAAAAAATTAATTTAAGAACATTACAAAGTATTAATATATATATATATATATATATTATACTTATAAACATCAATTGTTGTGCGTCAAAAACGTTAATGATTATTATACACGTTATTATATATTTCTTAATATTAAATTATTTTTAAAATGTTATAATATTATATACCTAATCGTGCACAATGGTACATTTGTCAAGGGCAATTGAAAATTTTTATAAAAAATTATTCTATAAAAATGTAAAGATTTTATATTTTTTTATGGGTTTGTGTTTAGAAATATTTTATTCTATTTTTGTATAGTTAGGTCAATATAAAAAAGACACGTTTGAAACATAAAAAATGTAATTATGTAGAGCTTTTATGTATATACGAGTATTTTATTTTAATAAATAAATAAATATATATATAGAATAATATATTCACAATATATACATATATATTTATTTATTTACTTATTAGACCCTTACTTTCAATAAGATATGCAATATAAATAAATTGGTACAATTATATAATAATTTATTCATTTTTATATTATATTACGTCTTACTATAATATGTGTTGCACATACTTTTTCTTCTTATTTTCTTTTAATATATATATATATATATATAATATGTTATTTGTAAATTTTATATGAGGTAAACTAGCTTAAATAACATATAAGATAATAATTATAATTCTATATATTAAACAAAAGAAAAGAAAAAATGTTATGTTTCATAAAATATATTTTTATATTATATAGAAAAGTGAAACACAAACATATATAAAAAAAAACAAAATAAATATTATTTTATAGTTTATTTTGTTTATGGTGCATTTTATGTAAATATATTTATATTTTATTATTATTTATCATGTTTTTTCTTTTTCTGAATATATATAAATTTATAAAAGTGTATGTATTATAAAAAAAACAACATATAAATATTAATTTTTAACCTACATATATATAATATATATATATAAATAACATTATATAATATTTAAGTAAATATATACATTTAACAATGTATAAATATTATACATATATATAAATATACACTATAATATATATTAAACATGTTTATATATATATATATATATATATATTTTTTTTTTTTTTTTTTTTTTTTTTTTTTTGGCTGTTTATAATTACAACACTAATTCTGAACAGTACAGGTTTTTCAGATAAGTGTATTTTGTGATTTTTTTCTTTTTATATATTGGTGTAACAAATAAACAAAATTCGTGCAAACATTATTTATATATGTAAAATATAAAATAGAATTTTTTCATTTTACACCCAATTTTCCATTTTATTATACATATATAATATATATATATAAATATATGTTTTTTTTTTTTTTTTTTTTTTTTTTTTTTTTCCTTTTATTAATATATATATATATATATTTATTTATTTTTCATTTTTTTTTACCTTTGTGCTTACATCTGTTTAAGTAAAAAAATTTCATGCACATTATTACAAACTTATAGTTTTCTCTAAAACATTTTAAATTTCCATAACCGAAAAGGAAAAAACAAATAAAAAAAAAAAAAAAAAAAAAAAAAAAACATATATTTATATATATATATATATATATATATATATATATATATATATAAATAGAAAAAACAAGTTTTTTTACTTTTTTTTTTTTTTTTTATTTTTATTTATTTATAATTTTGTAGAGATTATTTTTAATTTTGTGGTTTTTTCCCTTTTTTTTTTTTTCATTCTTATTTGTTATAATTTTTTATTTATATTACGCCTTTCATTTGTTATAATTTAATGTGTAACTTTGGTTATATATATATATATATATATATATATATAATTTATAAGAAATATATTGAAAAAGTTTTATGTTTAAGTCTGAATATTACCATAATAAAAAATTATAAAATATATTAATTATTATATATTTTTTTTATTTCCTTGTTTTAAATTTTACACATTTTAAAAATTTAAATAGGATATATTTAATATATATCTATTTATTATAATAATAATAATTATTATTATATTTTTATAAATATACAGATTTTTTATTTTCTTTCTTTCTTAATAATTTTTTTTTTTTTTTTTTTTTTTTTTTTGATTAATAATTTTCAAGATGGGAAATTTATGTTGTAGTAATAATGATATAAAAAACAGTAAATCAAATATAGATATATTTCAGGACAATGAGATATATGGAGATAATGAAAATTGGACATTAGAAAATTGGATAAATAAATACAAGAGTGGAAATAGTATAAAGGTTGCATTTCCTGATGGTAATGAAATTCAATGTAATTTTAAGATTTTTTTCAAAGAAAAATATTTTGAATTATCTTTAGATAACAAAGTACGAGTAATAAAATTTAATGATATAAATTGTATACTTCATAGAAATAGTTGTGAAACATTATTAGAATCTGAACAAAATTTATTAAAATCTCCTAAAGTTATAGGTATTCGTTTAATAAGTACACTTAAGGCTATAGCATTTTCTATGGACAGTCCAGGAGAAGCAAGAATCTTTAACGATTTCTTACAAAAATATTGTTTGAATGCATAAAGGAAGAAAAAAAAAAAAAAAAAAAAAAAAAAAAAAAAAAAAAGAACAGACAACATATATTATTATATAATATTCAAAATAGATACATAACAATAAAGAAAAAATCATTTAAATATTATTTTCATCAAATTAAATTAAAATTATACCTGTATTTTAAAAAAGGAGAATAAATTTTTTTTTTTTTTTTTTTTTTGTTGTTGTCAAAAATAATTGTGTGTGGTGAGTGCAAAATTTGG